>NC_066520.1:3484467-3509467 GCF_024679095.1 Eriocheir sinensis
TGTCCGAAACCCATGAAAAATGGGGGGGGGTGTCGCTGAGAGCCGGCCCTGCTGACAACCATCATCACCACCGCCACCGCCCGCCTCGCCTCCGCCATAGGGATGGGCAAGTACCGTTAATTTGAGTACCGGTAGTACCGGTACCGAAAACTCGGGTACCGTTAGTACCGGTACCGGTACCCGAAGGAGTATTTTTTTTTATCTCTTTGACTTCTGATGAGATTCCCAAATAAATTTCCTGTAAAGAAAACTCTCTCTCTCTCTCTCTCTCTCTCTCTCTCTCTCTCTCTCTCTCTCTCTCTCTCTCTCTCTATGAATGATGTGAATATTTATTTTTTCGATAAAAAATAGCATGTATATATTAAGTTATTATGGATGTACTCGATCATAGTCTAATAACAATAACAATATTTATGAGCAAACTAAAAAAGGAAAAAGAATCGGACATGAAGAATTATCCAATAACTCAATAAATAGATCAAATAATAAAATAATGGAAACGGGAGCTGTGATGGAAACGGAAAGCAGGACAAAATGGTGGGAACTTGGGGGGACGGTCAGCGAGGCAGTGACTCAGCGTCTCCATACAGGGCCCATACCGCGTGATACCACATTGAGGCGGGCGGGCGAGCGCCGAGCGTCACTAAGAACCAGACGGTACCGGTGCTAGCGGCAATGCGCAGTGCCGAGTGATCATGACGCTTCCCGGCACCCAAGTGATCATGAGGCTTCGCGGTACCAGGTACCGGTACCGGGTACTGCGAGGAATCGATTTCTCGCGGTACCCAGTACCGGTACCTGGTTCCGCAACCTCATGATCACTCGGTGCTGGGAAGCGTCATGATCACTGAGTGCCAGGAAGCGTCATGATCACTCGGCACTGCGCATTGCCCGTTAGTACCGGTACCGTCTGGATCTTAGTGACGCTCGGCGCTCGCCCGCCCGCCTCAATATGGCATCAAGCGGTATGGGCTGTATGGAAGACAACTGAGTGCAATCTGGTCCCGACCCCTGCTTCATTTCTATATGATTTATTTGGAAATATTACTAATAATTTTTTTATTATTGTTATTAGACTATGATCAAACTCTATATCACAGAGATATCCACTCACTGAGTGGGTATCTCTCTCTCTCTCTCTCTCTCTCTCTCTCTCTCTCTCTCTCTCTCTCTCTCTCTCTCTCTCTCTGAATGAAGTGAATATTTATTTTTTCGATAAAAAATAGCATGTATAGTTATTATGGATGTACTCGATCATAGTCTAATAACAATAAAAATATTTAGTAGCAACCTAAAAAATAATCGGACATGAAGAATTATCAATAAATCCAATAAATAAATCCGATCAATCTGGTACCGGTACCGTACCGTTTAGCTGGTACCGGTACCTGCCCTACCACCGACAACCAACGCGATAACCTTGCACTCTGCCGCCGCCGCCTTCCCGGTAACGCAAAATAATACACATTGACCACACAGACATGATGAGCCACTGCCTCCAGGAATTATTTCAAGAATAAAGATCTTGTCGCTTAGTACCCTAAATGTTTCTTTCTGGACTAATATTTTTCACCACTGGGAGACCTTTTGGTCGCTCAGTTATATTAAACATTCACACACACACAAACACATCTCTCTCTCTCTCTCTCTCTCTCTCTCTCTCTCTCTCTCTCTCTCTCTCTCTCTAATATATATATATATATATATATATATATATATATATATATATATATATATATATATATATATATATATATATATACACACACATACATATAGCTATATACGAACCATTTCCATACGTACTTTGGTCCTAGAATCAAACGAACTTTATCCTACAATTATTGCCATACGAAGTTTTTTTCTATACCATACAAACTTTATCTCTGAAGAATATTTGGGTACGAACAGTTGCGTACGAACATTTTGCATACGAACTTTTTCATACGAACTTTTACGTGTACGAACATTTTCTAACGAACATTTGCACGACGAGCATTTAACTTTACGATTTTTTTCCATTACGTTACGAACTTTTGGCACGACGAACTTTATACACTACGTACTTTATCCTGACGTACTTTAGGCAAACGAACTTTTTCCTACGAATTATTGCCATACGAAATTTTTCTATACGAACTTTTGTCCGGAACCTGGCGGACACTGACGCCCGTCTGGTCAGAGATAGCCCGTGTGGAGTATCCAGCCTGGTGGAAAGCTGAGATGGCTGCGACATCATCCCGTGACAAGATCTGGTAGCGCACCATTGTCCAGGAAAACAGCTAAACAGCAGAGTAACTGCAAGCCAGTCCGCAAGGGTGGTAGGGATAGGCAAGTACCGTTAATTTGAGTACCAGTAGTACCGGTACCGAAAACTCAGGTACCGTTAGTACCGGTACCGGTACCGGTACCCGAAGGAGTATTATTTTATCTTAATGACTTCTGATGAAATTCCCAAATAAATTTCCTGTAAAGAAAACTCTCTCTCTCTCTCTCTCTCTCTCTCTCTCTCTCTCTCTCTCTCTCTCTCTGAACGAAGTGAATATTTATTTTTTCGATAAAAAAATAGCATGTATAGTTATTATGGATGTTCTCGATCATAGTCTAATAACAATAACAATATTTATTAGCAACCTAAAAAAGAAAAAGAATCGGACATCAAGAATTATCCAGTAACTCCAATAAGTAAATAAAATAATAAAGTAATGGAGACAGGAGCTGTGATGGAAACAAAGAGCAGGACAAAATGGTGGGAACTTGGGGAGACGGTCAGCAAGGCAGTGACTCAGCGTCTCCACACAGGGTCCATACCGCGTGATACCACATGGAGGCGGGCGAGCGCCGAGCGTCCCTAAAGCCCCAAATACACTGCCGAATGTACTAGCGGCAATGCTCAGTGCCGAGTGATCAGGGCTTCCCGGCACCAGTGATCATGAAGCTTCGCGGCACCAGGTACCGGTACCGGGTGCCGCGAAGAATCGTGATCACTCGGCACTAGTATTGCCGCTAGTACCGGTACCGTTTGGATCTAAGTGACGCTCGGCGCTAGCCCGCCTCCATGTGGTATCACGCGGTATGGGCCTGTGGAACCGCTGAGTCACTGCCTCATCTCCAATATTTTTATTATTTTATTTATTTATTGAGTTACTGGATAATGTTGCTAACATATACCTATATGATCAGTACCCACCGAGATATCCACTCACTGAGTGGTGATCTCTCTCTCTCTCTCTCTCTCTCTCTCTCTGAATGAAGTGAATATTTATTTTTTCGATAAAAAAATATCATGTATAGTTATTATGGATGTACTCGATCATAGTCTAATAACAATAACAATATTTATTAGCAACCTAAACAAAAATTCGGACATGAAGAATTATCAATAAATCCAATAAATAAATCCGAGCAATCTGGTACCGGTACCTGCCCACCCCTAGAGGGTGGCGCGGGAAACCAACAACAAAGTGGTCCCCAGTCAGAGTGATTGACAGGTGCCTGTCACTTCTTCCCGCCGTTGCAAGCTGCCCAACACCCAAGCTGAGATGCCAGATGTGTAATAATTTAATTTAAAGCACCCGATACCCACCAAGGAAAGGCGCGCATTTTGATCTTTCAAACGGATACCGTGGTCTCCGGCGACAATGTTTATGACGAGCACTGTATATATATATATATATATATATATATATATATATATATATATATATATATATATATATATATATATATATATATATATCAGAGCACCTCCAATCATCAGTCCGATTGTCCAATCATCCGATCTGATCGGAACAGCAATTGGCGATCGGAATGCAAAGATTAGATCATCTTTGTAAAAGGTAATCGGACCGTGGAGATCGGAACTTCACAAACTAACTTTCGATCGCCGATCACATGAAAAAAATGTGGTCAACGTTGTCATGGCGACAAGTGACTGCGGACTTATTACAATTATTTTTATACACGTTGCTAAATAGTTACTTCAAATAAGCGTCTTTATTTATAAAACTTAGCGATATTTATTGATCGTTAATTTATTTAATCCTGGTAAGGTATCGTGAACGAGACGCGCAGGCGCAAAGTCGCTTTGTTTGCTTGGCGGGACTTGTTACACGACGCCATGACAGTGTGGTGTGGGCTGCAGCAGGATCAAAGGACACAGGGTCTACCAGCGCGCAGAAAATGACGTCAGCAGTTGGAGCGAGGAGAGATGAAATAGAAAACGAAGTATTCGTCGAACGGTAACATAAATAAAATCGAAAGTATTTACGTCGAGCGGTAATGTAAATAGAATCTAAACAGGCTTTCATTGTCTTTGTCTTTGATTGACAAATATCGTATCTTCTATAGGTTTCTGTAGTGAATTTAACACACAAACAAATTACGTAAACACATCTTTAGGTAATATTTCTTGCTTATACACTATAATTCCTTGATTGTATATATATGCTTATTCTAGACACAGTATAAATATACAAAACATGCTAAATACCTTTTTGGCCACAATGGGAGAGCCTAAACATCAAATCTAAAAATAATGAATGCACGTCCCTTCGTTATGGCTCACAGTAGTAAGCGTGGGATTGCCTTTGTAACGGCTCACATCTTGCTGTGTAATAATAATACGTACAATGAAAACTATAAGCTTACATTCTAGACCTCTTCCTTACCTCAAACCCTTCTGCTTATTCTGTCAAACTGTTCTCTCCGTTGGGCTCCTCCGATCACAATCTTATTTCTGCATCCTGTCCTATCGCTCCTGTACATCCTCTGGACCCACCGAAGAGGCGATGCTTCTGGCATTTTGCTTCAGCTCGGTGGGACGACCTGAGGATATGCTTTTCCATTTCCGTGGAATGATTATTGCTTCCAGGATAGAGACCCTCTGTGTGCTCAGCGCATCAAAGAGGTGATTGTCTCTGGAATGAGCATACATTCCTCGTTCTTTCTCTACTCCTCACGCTAAAAAAGCCTTGGTTTAATCACGCTTGTTCTCGTGCTGTCAATGATAGAGGTAGCTCACAAAAGATACCAGAGCCTTCAAACTAATGCTAATTATGAACTTTACATTTCTGCCCGAAATCGTGCCAAATCTATTCTCCGACTAACCAAAAATTATTTCATTAATAGAAAATGTCAAAACCTTGCTTTCTCTAACTCTTCCCGTGACTTCTGGCATCTAGCCAAAACATCTCCTCCAACTTCACTTCTTCATCTTTCCTCCACTCCTCAGTCTGACAGCAACACTGCCGTCTCATCTATCTCTAAGGCTGAACTCTTCTCTCAAACTTTTCTAAAAACTCCACTCTCGACGATTCATGCCATATTCCTCCTACTCATCCCCCCTTTGACTCCTTTATGCCTGTTATAAAGATTCTTCAAAATGATGTGTTCTATGCACTCTCTGGCCTCAATCCTCAGAAGGCTTATGGACCTGATGGAGTGCCTCCTATTGTCCTTAAAAACTGTGCCTCCGTGCTGTCACCCTGCCTGGTCAAACTCTTTCGCCTCTGCCTGTCAACATCTACCTTTCCTTCTTGCTGGAAGTATGCCTTCACACAGCCTGTACCTAAGAAGGGTGACCGCTCCAATCCCTCAAACTACCGTCCTATTGCTTTACTTTCTTGTCTATCTAAAGCTTTTGAATCAATCCTTAACCGTAAGATTCAAAAGCATCTTTCATCTTCTGAACTTCTATCTGATCGCGAGTATTGGTTACGCAATGGGAGTTCTACTGGTGATCTCTAACCTTCTTAACTGACTCTTGGTCATCCTCTCTTAGCCGTTTCAGTGAAACTTTTGCTATTGCGCTGGACATATCAAAAGCTTTTGATAGGGTCTGGCACAAATCTTTGCTTTCTAAACTACCCTCCTACGGTTTCTATCCTTCTCTCTGTACCTTTATCTCCAGTTTCCTTTCTGACCGTTCTATTTCTGCCGTGTTAGACGGTCACTGTTCTTCCCCTAATTCTATTAACAGTGGTGTCCCACCCCACAGGGTTCTGTCCTATCTCCCACTCTTTTTCTGTTGTTCATTGATGATCTTCTTTCCAAAACGAACTGTCCTATCCATTCCTACGCCGATGATTCCACTCTGCATTATTCAACTTCTTTTAATAGAAGACCCACCCTTCAGGAACTTAACGACTCAAGGCTGGAGGCTGCAGAACCTTAGCCTCAGACCTTACTATTATTTCCGATTGGGGCAGAACAACCTGGTGTCCTTCAACGCCTCAAAAACACAGTTTCTCCACCTATCCACTCGACACAATCTTCCAAACAACTATCCCCTATTCTTTGACAACACCCAGCTATCACCTTCCTCAACACTAAACATCCTCGGTCTATCCTTAACTCAAAATCTCAACTGGAAACTTCATATCTCATCTCTTACTAAATCAGCTTCCTCGAGGCTGGGCGTTCTGTTCTCCGCCAGTTCTTCTCCCCTGCACAGTTGCTGTCCATACAGGGGCCTTGTCCGCCCTCGTATGGAGTATGCATCTCATGTGTGGGGGGGCTCCACTCACACAGCTCTTCTGGACAGAGTGGAGGCAAAGGCTCTTCGTCTCATCAGCTCTCCTCCTCATACTGATAGTCTTCTACCTCTTAAATTCAATGTTGCCTCTCTTTCTATCTTCTATCGATATTTCCACGCTGACTGCTCTTCTGAACTTGCTAACTGCATGCCTCCCCCCCTCCCGCGGCCCCGCTGCACTCGACTTTCTACTCATGCTCATCCCTATACTGTCCAAACCCCTTATGCAAGAGTTAACCAGCATCTTCACTCTTTCATCCCTCACGCTGGTAAACTCTGGAACAATCTTCCTTCATCTGTATTTCCTCCTGCCTACGACTTGAACTCTTTCAAGAGGAGGGTATCAGGACACCTCTCCTCCCGAAACTGACTTATCTTTCGGCCACCTCTTTGGATTCTTTTTAGGAGCAGCGAGTAGCGGGCTTTTTTTTTTATTAATGTTTACTTTTTTGTGCCCTTGAGCTGTCTCCTTTGCTGTAAAAAAAAAAAAAAAAAAAATCCTCTCTAACGAGCATGATGCTACTCGATCCTCTTGCAATAGGATTCAATAATTTATTCTGTATACATGAATAAAATAAGACATTATAGAAAATAGATTCATTTAAAGGTACACTTGCCTATATCTACTTACTTACATTCCTTAAAAAAATACATACATAAGAAAATAAGGAATCTGCAAGAGGCCAGTTGACCTACACGTGGTAGTTCCTCTAAAACTATAAACTCTAAAATCTATCTCCATCCATAAATATACTGAGTGGCCCGACTCTTCGTACATATTCCGCATGTGGCCCTCTGTGAAAAAAAGTTTGGACACCCCTGACCTAAACAGACTAAGGTGCTTTCTCTAGAGCGTTAAATAGCCTACTTACAGACTTGCAGCCAGATACTTAACAACTGCAAGGCATTTTGATTTGACAAGAACAAGCAACCCATACACCACCGCTTCCGGCTGGCTACTGAGGCGTAAACCATAGCTAAACCCACCAACTTTCCACCTGATGACGTCATGCGCCAGTTGATTCAAAATTTGACGCGCTCTCCGGTAGACCCTGTGTCCTTTGATCCTGGGCTGCAGTATTGGGCTTCCGCTCACTCCAGTAACCTAGTAGCCTGCCCCAGTTGTCAGTTATGCATTTTCTGCTGCAGTGTTACCACCCTCTAATGGCGGCAGCGTCAGTTCATTTTCGGGAAACCAACAAGATCTAAGCTAAAAGGGGGGGCTTCGCCCCGCCTGGACCCCCCCACCTTCTTAACCGGGGGGAGGGCATTGCCTTCTCTCGATCCCCCCACCCACCCGTCGGGTTCCCCCCGCAACAAGAGGAAGAGAAGGAAGGAGGTCTCGCGAGACAGCGCAACATGCCGCCCAGACCACGGCACCAAACTAACACCCATACCCCTCCCATCCAAAAACTTATCTAACCTCTTCTTGAATGTATCTATCATGTTGGCGCTCACCACAAGACTTCTACGTCTGTTAAACTCATCCACCACTGTTGGTAAACCAATTCTTGCCTATGTCTTTGTTGAACCTGAAGTTATCCAACTTAAGCCCATTGCTACGTGTCCTACCCGGAGTGGTGTCATCTGCCATCCACGTATCCTAAGACATCCCATACAATCTGCGCATGCGCGGGATTTGTTTACAAACAAAGGGTGGATGAATTGCGACACGGTACCGTGTCTTTATCAACTGCCTATCGCGATATGTCCCACCTGAGTTTTTATTTTTTATTTTTTTAAAGTAAATGTTGACGTATGTTTTGAATTTGAACATTGCTTGAAATATGAAAATTTCTTCCTGCACCCTTTGTATGTCGGTAAATGAGGTAAATGAGGTATGTCGATAAATGTGATAAATGAGATAATCTGCTCCCCTTGTATGTCGGTAAATGTGATAAATGAGATAACCTACACCCCTTGTATGTCGATATATGTGATAAATGAGATAACCTACACCCCTTGTATGTCGGTAAATGTAATAAATGAGATAACCTGCACCCCTTGTATGTCGGTAAATGTGATAAATGGGATAATCTGCACCCCTTGTACGTCGGTAAATGTGATAAATGAGATAACCTGAACCCCTTGTATGTCGGTAAATGTGATAAATGGGATAATCTGCACCCCTTGTATGTCGCTATATGTGATAAATGAGATAACCTGCACCCCTTGTATGTCGGTATATGTGATAAATGAGATAACCTGCACCCCTTGTGTGTCGGTATATGTAATAAATGAGATAACCTACACCCCTTGTATGTCGGTATATGTGATAAATGAGATAACCTACACCCCTTGTATGTCGGTAAATGTGATAAATGAGATAATCTACACCCCTTGTACGTCCGTAAATGTGATAAATGAGATAACCTGCACACCTTATATGTCGGTAAATGTGATAAATGAGATAACCTGCACCCCTTGTACGTCGGTAAATGTGATAAATGAGATAACCTGAACCCCTTGTATGTCGGTAAATGTGATCAATAAGATAACCTACACCCCTTATAAGTCAGTAAATGTGATAACTGAGATAACCTGCACCCCTTGTATCTCGGTAAATGTGATAAATGAGGTACCCTACACCCCTTGTATGTCGGTAAATGTGATAAATGAGGTACCCTACATCCCTTGTATGTCGGTAAATGTGATAAATGAAGTACCCTACACCCCTTGTATGTCGGTAAATGTGATAAATGTTGTAACTTTTTTTTGTTTACATCTCAGCCTATAGCGCCGGAAGGCTTTCTTCAATGGCCTGGTAGTCGGCCCAAGCCCGTCATGGCGCAGGCAATTTTTATAGTGGCGCTAGTTATGTTTGACTCATGCTGCCCCCTGGAACTCATTTTTGATTCGCTTGTACGGTTTCTTCTAGAATCCGGGATGATAGGTGGTCTTCTGGACGGCCTGTGGGTAGTCTTAAGCCACTCGGCGGTGACTAAAAAATCCCAGGTGGTAGCGTGGGGATTCGAATCGACATTGTCCATGGCGTGATGAATGCTGGCCCCGCACGCTAATCACTCATCCACCGCCAACACTTGTATGTCAGTAAATGTGAAAAATGAGATAACCTTAACCCCTTGTATGTTGGTAAATGTGACAAATGAGGTAACCTGAAACCTTGTATGTCAGTAAATGTGATAAATGAGATAACCTGCACCCCTTGTATGTCGGTAAATGTGATAAATCAGATAACCTACACCCCTTGTATGTCGGTAAATGTGATAAATGAGATAACCTACACCCCTTGTATGTCAGTATATGTGATAAATGAGATAACCTACACTCCCTTCTGATTGATGGTCATGTTTCTCGGATTCTCTCCATTTAATGGTAGACTATCTGAATTATGGGGCCATGTCATTCTTGAATTTGGCCATTTTCCAATAAAAGCTTCCATACTGTCTTGCCGCCATCTTGCCTGGACAAACTACGATATCAACACTGTGTTTGTAAACATTGGGTTCCGCGCATGCGCAGATCAGGATGAGATGTCTTAGGATACATGGATGGCAGATGACACAACACCGGCATACTTCAAATCAAAACCTTACTGCTTATGTTCTTCTTGTAACTAATTTATTTATGGACCAATATCTTTTATTCAGAAAGTTATTTATTCAGAAAGAATAGGAGATGAATGATCACTATCGCTCGTTTTTTATAGAATAGTAAAAAATATTTCCTAGATATCGATTATAAAATATAAAAAAATTGAAAAATGTTCGTCAAAAATCTAAATCAACTTCAAACAAAAGTAAAAATAGCGAACATAATTCCTTTTTCATACGTTGAGAAATTGAATAAAAAGAGTAGACTTAAATAAATGCCTAAAACAAGAAGTTAAGATGACATTTTTTCTTTGTCCTATATACCAAAATAAAGAGGAAAAATAAAAATATTTATAAGCAAATAATTAAGTTATTACTTATTTGAAATTATTACTTAAAGAACGCCTAAAATAGGTGTTTCTTGTAATTATTATTTAAAAAAATAATAGTAATTAATATAAGTTTTAATGATCGGATGATCGGAATGGTGATCGGAACAGCAGTACTTAAAAATTATCGGATGATCGGAATCAGACAGCTGCCCAAACTGATCGGATGAACGGGGATCAGAACAACAAAAAAAGTGATCGGTGCCCACCACTGATATATATATATATATATATATATATATATATATATATATATATATATATATATATATATATATATATATATACACACACACACACACACACATATATATATATATATATATATATATATATATATATATATATATATATATATATATATATATATATATATATATAGAGTCGGTCCAAATTAGCTTGGCCAATTTGCACCGAGAAGCCCCTCCCCCATTCTGGCTAAGCTCCGCCCCCCTTTCACCTGATTGGCTGTTGATGATATCATAGATTGTATCAAAGACACGTACCAAATATATATGATTGAGATAATCTAGCTTCTTTCATGATTAAGAATTATTCGAAACTTAATTGAATAACGACACTCTACTTAAGCAATCAATGACATCACCTAAGAAACAAAGTACAATCATAATACTGCAAATTTTCAAGGGAGAACGGGCCCTGCAAAACGAGCACTGAAGGCGATGATAGCAGGCTATCTATAAAGTAATGCACACTTTCCGTCATTATTTCCTTCATAGTTCATTCACATAGGCATACCAAATATAATCATATAAAAAATATACTCTATAATAACTGAATACAAGTAGGAATCATTGTGTTGAGGAATAAGACATGTATCTGGGGCTTGGAGCGACGGGTAGGCTACGTATATACGCTCAGCGCAACAGCCACAGATACGAAACTTATTCCTCAATACAATAAATTATCTATCTATCTATCTATATATCTATATCTATATATATATATATATATATATATATATATATATATATATATATATATATATATGTGTGTGTGTGTGTGTGTGTGTGTGTGTGTGTGTGTGTGTGTGTGTGTTTACAACAAAGGAGGCAGCTCAAGGGCACAAAAAAAAGTACACACTAACCAAAAAAGCCCGCTACTCGCTGCTCTAAAGAGAATCTAAAGAGGTGGCCGAAAGAGGTCAATTTCGGGAGGAGAGGTGTCCTGATACCCTTCTCTTGAAAGAGTTCAAGTCGTAGGCAGGAGGAAATACAGATAAAGGAAGATTGTTCCAGAGTTTAACCAGCATGAGGGATGAAAGAGTGAAGATGCTGGTTAACTCTTGCATAAGGGGTTTGGACAGTATAGGGATGAGCATGAGTAGAAAGTCGTGTGCAGCGGAGCCGCGGGAGGGGGGGAGGCATGCAGTTAGCAGGTTCAGAAGAGCAGTCAGCGTGGAAATATCGATAGAAGATAGAAAGAGAGGCAACATCGCGACGGAATTTAAGAGGTAGAAGACTATCAGTAGGAGGAGGAGAGCTGATGAGACGAAGAGCCTTAGACTCCACTCTGCCCAAAAGAGCTGTGTGAGTGGAGCCCCCATACACGTGAGATGCATACTCCATACGAGGGCGGACAAGGCCCCTGTATATGGATAGCAACTGCGCGGGGGAGAACTGGCGGAGACGATACAGAACGCCCAACCTCGAGGAAGCTGATTTAGCGAGAGAGGAGATGTGAAGTTTCCAGTTGAGATTTTGAGTTAAGGATAGATCGAGGATGTTTAGTGTTGAAGATGGTGATAGCTGAGTGTTGTCGAAGAATAGGGGATAGGTGTTTGGAACATTGTGTCGAATTGATAGGTGGAGAAATTGAGTTTTTGAGGCATTGAAGGACACAAGGTTCCTTCTACCCCAATCGGGAATGATAGCAAGGTCTGAGGTTAAGCGTTCTGCAGCCTTCAGTCTGGAGTCGTGTACTTCCTGTTGAGAGCGTCTTTTATTGAAAGAAGTTGAATAATACAGAGTGGAGTCGTCGGCGTATGAGTGGACAGGACAGTTTGTTATGGAAAGATCATTGCTGAATAACAGGAAGAGAGTGGGTGATAGGACAGAGCCCTGTGGAACACCACTGTTGATAGGTTTAGGGGAAGAACAGTGACCGTCTACCACCGCATAGATAGAACGGCCGGAAAGGAAACTGGAGATAAAGGAACAGAGAGAGGGATAGAATCCGAAAGAGGGCAGTTTAAAAAGCAAAGACTTGTGCCAGACTTTATCGAAGGCTTTCGATATGTCTAGCGCAACAGAGAAAGTTTCACCGAAATGGCTAAGAGAGGATGACCAAGAATCAGTTAAGAGAGCAAGAAGATCGCCAGTAGAACGCCCCTTGCGGAACCCATACTGGCGATCAGATAGAAGCTTAGAAGTGGAAAGGCGCTTTTGAATCTATCGGTTAAGGATTGATTCAAAAGCTTTAGATAGACAGGAAAGTAAAGCTATAGGGGGGTACTTTGATGGATTGGAACGGTCACCCTTCTTAGACACAGGCAGTACAAAGGCATACTTCCAGCAGGAAGGAAAGGTAGATGTTGATAGGCAGAGACGAAAGAGTTTGACCAGGTAGGGTGTCAGCACGGAAGCACAGTTTTTAAGGACAATAGGAGGCACTCCATCAGGTCCATAAGCCTTCTGAGAGTTGAGGCCAGAGAGGGCATAGAAAACATCATTTGGAAGAATCTTAATAACAATCATAAAGGAATCAGAGGAGGGATGAGTAGGAGGAATATGCCCAGACTCGTCCAGAGTGGAGTTGTTAAAGAAAGTTTGAGCGAAGAGTTCAGCCTTAGAGATAGATAAGACGGCAGTGGTGCCGTCAGGGTTAAGGAGAGGAGGGAAAGAAGAAGTTAAATTGGCGGATATATTTTTTGACTAGATGCCAGAAGTTCCTGTAAGAATTAGAAAAAGGAAGATTTTGGCATTTTCTATTAATGAAGGAGTTATTGGTGAGTCGGAGAATAGATTTGGCACGATTCCGGGCAGAGAGGTAAAGATCATGGTTAGCGGGAGTTCGAAGGCTCTTGTACCTTTTGTGAGGTGCCTCTCTATCTATGACAGCACGAGAACAAGCTTGATTAAACCAAGGCTTTGTAGCATGAGAAGTAGAGAAAGTACGTGGTATGTACGCCTCCATTCCAGAGACAATCACCTCTGTGATGCGCTGGGCACACACAGAGGGGTCTCTCTCCTGAAAGCAGTAATCATTCCACGGGAAATCGGAAAAGTACATCCTCAGGTCGTCCCACCGAGCTGAAGCAAAATGCCAGAAGCATCGCCTCTTCGGTGGGTCCAGAGGATGTACAGGAGCGATAGGACAGAATACAAAAATAAGGTTGTGATCGGAGGAGCCCAACGGAGAGAACAGTTTGACAGAGTAAGCAGAAGGGTTAGAGGTAGGGAAGAGGTCTAGGTCTAGTATGTTGGGCCTGTCTCCAAGACGGTCGGGAATACGTATAGGGTGCTGAACTAACTGCTCTCGATCGTTGAGGAGAGCAAAGTTGTAGGGTTGTTCACCAGGCTGGTCAGTAAAAAAGGATGAAAGCCAAAGCTGGTAGTGAACATTGAAATCTCCCAATATGGAGATTTCAGCGAATGGAGAGTGGGTCAAGATGTGCTCCACTTTAGAGTTCAAATAGGCAAAAAAATTTACATAGTTAGTAGAGCTAGGTGAGAAATAAACAGCACAGATGTATTTAGTAATAGAATGACAAAGAAGTCTTAGCCAGATGGTGGAAAATTCAGAAGAGTCAAGGTCGTGGGCACGAGAGCAAGTGATGTCGTTGCACACGTAGGCGCAACATCCAGCTTTGGATTGAAATTTATGATAGAGATAGTAGGAGGGAACAGAGTAAAGATTGCTGTCAGTAGCCTCAGAAACCTGTGTTTCGGTGTGGAAGAGAAGGTGAGGTTTAGCAGAGGAGAGATGGTGCTCCACAGAATGAAAATTAGAGCGAAGACCGCGAATGTTGCAGAAATTGACAAGAAAGAGGTTCGAGGAGTTATCAAGACACCTCTCAAGTCGGCACTGGAAGGGGAGTCCTCCCTGGGGGAATTTGTGGTTCCCCCACCTGGCGGGGACTCCGAGCCTCTACTATGGAACGCCATTTTTAATTCTGAAATTTGGGAAAAAGGTGTGTATGTTGTGTGAATGTAGTGTGGTGAGGAAAGAGAGAGGATCTGTCTTTAGAGAGCATGCTGAACTACTGTCTGGTGTTGAGGAGACAATAGGGAACCGGTTAGTGAGGACATGGGTAGGGTCTTTGGAGGGCTTCAGCACCCTCCTCACTTCCCATATATACCTAACCGGGAGTAGCTTGCGCTCGTTTCGGTAGGTGTCCTCCTACCTAATAAAAACAATAATAATAATAATAATAATAATAATAATAATAATAATAATAAGAAGAAGAAGAAGAAGAAGAAGAAGAAGAAGAAGAAGAATAACAATCATCATCATCATCATCATCATCATCATAATAATAATAATAATAATAATAATAATAATAATAATAATAATAAAAACAACAATAATAACAATCATCATCATCATCATCATCATTATCATCATCATCATCATCATAATAATAATAATAATAATAATAATAATAATAATAATAAAATAATGACAATAATAATTAAACTTTACATCACAAGCACGAGCACACACACACACACACACACACACACACACACACACACACACACACACGAGAGACTGGACATAACCTCAGACCGACACGCGATACCCATTCACTGCTTGATGGAGAATCAGCCTCCACTCTAACCACAATTTCATCGTGGGAAATCTCGGTTATAGGCCCAGGATGCTAACCACTGCACTACGGAGATCACGGTGCAGATAGACAACTGACGAAACGGGCGACAGTCACTCCCGGAGGAGTACATACGGGGGGCAAGGGTGTGCTGCAAGCATGTCAGAGACGCTTTCGTGTTCTCACTCTCCGTTTCTCTATTGTTTTATTACCGCAAGTGAGTAGTTCAGCATTCTCTCTAAAGACAAATTCCCTTACTTTCTACACCAAAGTAAATACATGCGACGCACACACAGTTTCCTCAACTTTCATAGATATATCATAAAAAAGTTACACAAAAATGCCTCGGAGCCACCATCTGAGGAGGGGACCATAAAATTAATGTCATACAAAAAGACAGGGTGCACAAGTGACTTAAAGATTCGAATCTTTCTCCACCTGCATAAATATCGACAATGCGGTGGCGGTGGCGGTGGCCGAGTGGTCAGTGTGCTGGCGACCTGGGACCTAGGTTCGAGTCCCACCGATGCACGTTGACAATTGGGTCCTTCACTTAACTGACCTGCCATCTGGTGGCCCTGCTGGAGCCTCTGCCAGAGCCAAGCGCTGCGGCGTTCTGGGGTCCAGCGAGGCTTAATTGACATTTATCTGTACCAAACTAGCAAAATATCAGAGTTGTAATGGTCACTATCATGTTTACATAAAAAAATCCGAGTGCTGTACATTATTCATGTCGTTATAATGATTATTGTTTGCAAAATAAGAGCATTCATCGAGATATCTTGCAAAACCCAATCCCGTGGTTAATAGGCATGCATCAGTGCGGCCTCTTGGCAGGTATTTCCTTCGTGCACAGAAGTCAAACAAGTCCGGCAAGGTGTCATGGTCTCAAAATCGTATGGTAGTGGTGGAAGGGAAGGTAGTGTTGAAAATTTTGCCATTCAATAAACCTCCGGCTGGCACGCCGCTGCCTCACACACGATGCTTCCTCTTTCCCTCCAATCAGAGCGCGGGAGGTCTTGGTCTTGGTTCGGGAGATTGTTTACATTGCTGTTAAACATATCGTACGCTGCCGGCAGCAAGTATTATACTTATTTTTTTTCTTTATTTAAATCGTAATACATATATCTTTAGCATCTTATTACATTCACTATATGGAACTTTAAAGGAACAATATAGAGCATGTGACGATTGTTTATGTGGGAAAAATATATTTAAATTTTCTATTGCCTGCATTTCCCCGTTTCTTTAATACCACTAGTAAGTCAATTGTCTCTATACCGTAGCTATGTGAAAAATATGTGATTTCTAAATAATAGCAAAAAAATAGTAAGAAAAATTATTTGAACGTACGCTGCATACATATTTATTTTTGGTAGTTCCACCAGGGCCACTAGATGGCAGGTGTGTTCAGTGAAGGACCCAATTTTCAACAATCGCCGAATAGCAAAAGATTACCCACATTATACCCAGATCCTCGGTCAACCCTAACTTCAGTGACTCAGGTCAAAAGGAGTATCGAGAGGCAGCATTGGCCAAGCAAGAGTAATACATCACGGCAGCCACTGTAAATAAAACTCGTCTGCACCACTAACGAGCTGGGGTCGTCCAAAAGACCCCTCAAGAAAGCCTACTGGCGCTATAGGTAGCATTTATTTAAATATATGTATATGTATATGTATCAGCTTCCTCGAGGTTGGGCGTTCTGTATCGTCTCCGCCAGTTCTTCTCCCCGGCACAGATGCTTTCCATATATAAGGGCCTCTTCCGCCCTCGTATGGAGTATGCTTCTCAAGTGTGGGGGCGCTCCACTCACACAGCTCTCCTGGACAGAGTGGAGTCTAAGGCTCTTCGTCTCATCAGCTCTCCTCCTCTTACTGATAGTCTTTTACCTCTTAAATTCCGCCGCCATGTTGCCTCTCTTTCTATCTTCTATCGATATTTTCACGCTGACTGCTCATCTGAACTTGCTAACTGCATGCCTCCACCCCTCCCGCGGCCCCGCTGCACTCGACTTTCCACTCTAGCTTATCCCTATACTGTCCAAACCCCTTTTTTATTTTTTTTTTTTATTTTTTACGTTGTTGCCTATTGCGCCGGTAGGCATCTTCCCAGTGGGGCTTGATGATCGGCCCAAGGCTTCTTCCAGGTGGGGCCTGATGGTCGGCCCAGCCCGTTCTGGCGCAGGCGAGTGTTTATAGTGACGCCATCTTGCATTGGCTCATGCTGCCCCCCGGAACTCGTTCTTGATTCGCTTGGACGGCTTCCTCTAGAGTCCGGGTTGATGGGTGGTCTTCAGGACAGCATGTGGGTAGTTTTAAGCCACTCGGCGGTGACTGAAAAATCCGAGTGGTAGCGTGAGGATTCGAACCCGCGTCGTCCATCACGCGGCGAATGTTGGTCCAGTACGCTACCAGTTCGGCCACCGCCTACCCTTATGCAAGAGTTAACCAGCATTTTCACTCTTTCATCCCTTACACTGGTAAACTCTGGAACAACCCTCTCCACCCGAAATTGACCTCTCTTTTGGCCACTCTTTACTTTTGTCTGTTGTGGGAGCGGCAAGTAGCGGGCTTTTTTTCTACACTCTTTTTGTTGCCCTTGAGCCGTCTCCTTTGTTGTAATATATATATATATATATATATATATATATATATATATATATATATATATATATATATATATATATATATATATATTTTTTTTTTTTTTTTTTACGTCGCGGCCTATTGCGCCTGTAGGTTTCTTCCCGGTGGGTCCTGAATGTCTCGAGTGACTTCCTGTTTAGACCCACCATTGTGAAACATTTGATGACCTCGACGTCCTCACCCCATGCATGAACAGACTGAACTGTGTCATCCATCAAGCCTTCAAACGACGTGACCTTGGTTTTAACCCAGGAAACCTTCAGACCCTGTGACTTCGCTTCCTCAAGAAGTACCTCGAGTCATCACCAGGACCTCCAGCTGTTCCGCGAAGTGTATATATGATTCATCAGCAAAAATAAAATCAGTGACCATGATGTTGCCAAGAGATGCTCCGCAACAACTTTGATCAATACCCCGTCAGTGCAAGTGGTGAAAAATGATGGAGCAAAGACGGACCCCTGCCTCACTCCTAAATTAACAGGGAAGAAACCGGAAATGCCTCCCCGACACTTCACAGCACTCTCAGTCTCAGAGTAAGGGCCAGTCATCGGGTCGTTAATCGTTGGAGGAATCCCACGAATCAGCAGAATATCCCCGAGTGCCTCACGATGCCTGTTTGAGATTTACATAGGCTGTGAGTAGCCCCTGTCGAAACTTTCATTGGCGATCCACATGAAGTGCTGGGATCCGGTCCAGTGTTGGTTTGCCGGGCGTATATCCGGATTTCTAAGGTCGAACTCGCATCAGCAGCAGATGAGCGAACACTTTGTTCGGCCCACTGAGCAGTGTAATACCTCTGTGTTGTTGCAGATAGGGACAACCATCTTTCATTTCCAGTCAGGAGAAATGTCATCGAAATGCCACACAGCAGATAACACTCCATGCAACCCACGGATCATAACTTCATTCCGGCTTTTAGCATCTCCGCATTGATGTTATAGTTCCCACCTGCCTTTCCATCCTTCAACTTTCTCACAGCCTTTCTCACCTTCGTAAATAGGGTTGAATCTCGCCGTTTGGTAGATCAGCAACCGCTATCTGTAAAATAGCCAAAGGGAGCTGTCGGTTGAGAGGCCTGCCCATGTATACCTGATTAAAGTACTCGGCCCAACGATCCCGGTACCCCTCCGCATCTGATACTGTCTGCTCATTAGCCGTTCGAATAGTACCCGTCTGAAGTGTGAAGTAAAGCGAAGCTTCTCCAGAACTAGGAAAGTAGGTCTAAGGTCGTTTGAATTGAGACAACCCTCAACAATACCTCTGACATACCTCTCCATATCCCTTCTGAGAATAGTTCTAGTCCTTCGTGACGGACTCTTGTATCGGTCCGAAACTTCAGCCAGCCTCAGAGCATTATATTCTCCAGTGTCTCCCCGCAAGGCAACTCCACTCCTAGACCTTGGACACTCTCCAGTGCACTATTCAGCACCTTTGAAAGCTTCACATTTAAAGGTACCCAACGAGTGCTCTCCAGAGTACCAAGCACCTCAAATCGATTTCACATTTCTTCTGCACACTCCTGAGCACAAACACGGCCCTTCATTTTCGATGTAACTCCGGAAAGCTGCATTTTGAGATTTTTCTTCGACCAGATGCGTATCTTTGTGTTGCAACAACAAGTCTGTGGCTGGTTGCTAAGAACTCAGCACAGTTCTGAGGGATCATCCAATGAGTACTAACGATGATGTGATCGATCTCTTTTGCCACACCGCCAGCACTGGTATGCAAATTTAAGCGAAGAGGCTTGCGTCTCTGGAACCAGGAGCCAGCAATCCTCAACTTTTGTACTTTGCAAAATTCAGGAGGAAAGAACTTTTACGTTTCTGGTGCTAGAGTCATAGCAGCCAGAGAGCAAAAACTTGAGCCAAACTCTGTCAAAAGATTTGGAGATGTCTACGGTAACAGCAAAAGTCTCACCAAAGAAGTTAAAAGAGGATGGCCAAAAGTCACTTAAGAAAGCAAGATCACCAGTAGCACGCCCCTTGCGGAATCCATACTGGCGATCAAAGAAAAGCTCAAAAGTTGATAGGTGCCCACGAACTTTCCTGTTGAAAAGTACTTCAAAAGCTTTAGAAAGAAAAGAGAGCAAACCTATAGGACGGTAGTTTGAAGGATTAGAGCGGTCACCCTCCTTAGGTACAGGTTGTAACGTAGGCGTACTTCCAGCAGAAATGAAGGATAGATGTTGATAGTCAGAAACGAAAAGGTTTGACCAGGTAAGGTTTCAGCACTTTAGCACATATCTTAAGGAAATTGGAGGTACTCCATCGGGTCCATAAGCCTTCTGAGGGTGGAGGCCAGAGAGGGTACAGAAAACATCAATCTTAAGAATTTTAATAACAGGCATGCGGCTAGCAACACATGTCTCGGGTCCCTTATTCCAGCAAAGACTGGGGGCCTTTCCTTCCTTGGAGAGTTCAGTCGGCAAGTCTGCGTAACAACGACCAAAGCGGCCACCACTATGTTAGGTGGTAGCTACGCATACTCTCCTGCTACCCCTGGAGTTGTATTTATAAGCCCAACAACAAGCCTTCCCCTGTAGGGATCACTGGTGGGTGGGGGCGTGGGAGAGTGAACTTCAAACAAACATCCACTATTTTTAGTAGTCGGGGCGGGAGAACATCCCTACCAAGAACATAACCATGCAGCCTCTTTTCTCGGGAACCGCAAGTGTGGTGCAAACAAGGCACAAGCTCGCCGAACCTTCCCCAGGTTTAACATCCGGTGGACACTCTGTGTATGATTTTATCCCTCTCTCTGTACTTTTATCTCCAAATTCTTTTCAGGCTGTCTTATCTCTGGTGTGGTAGATGGTCACTTTACTACCTCTAAGCCTGTCAACAGTGGTGTTCTGCAGGGTTCTGTTCTATACCCCACTCTTTCTGTTGTTCATTTATGATTTTCTTTCCCAAACAAACTGTTTTATCCACTCCTACGGCGATGACTCAACTCTGTATTACTCAACATCTTACACTACAGGATGCTCCCGACAGGAATGATAGGATTCGAGGCTGGATGCTACAGGACTAATCTCTAACCTTGCTATCATTTTAGAATGGAGTTGAAAGAACTTAATCAATACCACAAAAACTTCATTATCCACTTTTCAACTCGACAGAGCCCAGAAGGATAATTCATTGAGCTCGATCTGCCATCTGGTGGCCCTGCTGGAGCCTCTGCCAGAGCCATACCTGCGGTCAGCTAGGGTCCAGCGAGGCTTAATTGACATTTTCTGTGCCAAACTAGCAACATATCAGGGTTGTAATGGTCACTATCATGTTCACACCAAAAAGTCTGAGTGCCGTACCTTATTCATGTCGTTATAATGAATATTGTTAGCAAAATAAGAGTATTCATCGATATATCCTACAACACTCCATCCATCAATCCATGCATCAATACGGATTCGGGGGTAAATATTTATTTCATGCAAGAAAAGAGAAGTAAATCAAATCCAACAGGGTATCATGCTTTCACTTTCCTATAAGTAGTGGTTGAAGGCGTTGAAAATGTTGCCACTCGACATGCCTCCGGGTGGCACGCCCCTGCCGCACACACGATGCATTCCTCTCTCTCCAATCACGGGAGGTTTTTAACACTGATGTAAAACATAACGTACCCTTCCGGCAGCAATTCTTAAACTTATTTATTATTTCTGATTTAAATTATATTACATACATCTTTAGCATCTTATAATATTGCATTCACTATATTGAAGTTTAAAAGAACAACGTTATTATAGCATGTGACGCTTGTTAGTGTGGAAAAATATATACATTTTAATTTTCTATTTCTTGCGTTTCCCGTTTTTTAACACGACTACTAAGGCAAGTGTCTCTATACCGTAGCTATGAGAAAAATATATGATTTCTAAATACGAACGAAAAACTTTAAGAAAACATATTTGACAAGGTTCCCATGCATAATTTTTTGGGTACTTCCACGAGGGCCACCGAGGTCAGGTCGAGCTCAGTGAAGGACCCCTTTCTTTGATAACACTCACCTGTCCCATCCTTCTATAACCAACATTCTCATTATATCCTTAACTCAAAATCTCAACTGGAAACTTCATATCTCCTCTTTTGCTAAATCATCTTTCTCGTCGTTAAGGGTTCTGTATTGTCCCCACCAGTTTTTTGAGACTCCCAAATTATATCCATATACAGGGACCTTGTTCGCCTTCGTATAGAGTATGCATCTCATGCGTGGGAGGATTCCACCCACACATCCCTTTTGAACAGACATGTGTCCAAGGCTCTTCGTCTCATCAAATATCCTGCTCTTACTGACAGTATTCTTCCTCTTCAGCCGGCCACAGTTTTGCTTTTCTTTATCTTCTATTGATATTTCATGCTGACTACTCTTCGGAACTTGCTAAGAGCATGTCTCCACCTCCCACACCCCGCAGCAAACGACCTCGTACTCTTGCACATACCTATTCTATCCAAATCCCTATGCAAAAGTTGACCAACATCTTCAAGCTTTCATCCCTTTTGCTGGTAAATCTTGAATAAACATCCTTCATCTGCATTGCCTCCTGCCTATGACTTGAGCTCCTTCAAAAGGGGAGTATAAAGACACCGTACCAAACTTAACCCTTGCTTTCTGATCTCTTGTACTAACATATTTTTGCTGGAACAGCACTTAGAGGGGTTGTTTGTTTCCTGTTTCGTTGCCCTTTAACTGCTTCCATTGCTATAAAAAGAAAAAAAATACGGAGCCCCGTAGTGTGTGTGTGTGTGTGTGTGTGTGTGTGTGTGTGTGTGTGTGTGTGTGTGTGTAATTCACCATGATCTAATCACTCTCTGAACTCGTGATCTCAGCCAGTACACGCCTCAAATGAGCTTATGAAGCTCTAGTGTCGGATCTCTGGAAACCTTTGGAACCTCATACCCACCAACATATCTGAAAGGTGGTACACAGCCCCGACTGACACCCGGTACCCATGTACTGTGGGAAGAAAGGGAGAAAAATCAAGGGGACTCTATATCAGTCACCACTTCCCACGGGAATCGAACCCGGGACATCTCGGTTGTGAGACGAGTGTACTTACCGCTGCACTACCAAGCTGTGTGTGTGTGTGTGGGGGGGGGGGGGGGGGGTGGTGGTGGGGGGGGGCGTTTGGGTGTGGATGGGTGGGTATGGGTGTGGGTGTGGATGGGTGGGTATGGGTGTGGCTGTGGGTAAGTAAATTTGCGTTTGACTTACTCCTGGAGAACCAGTCCCGCTTCTCTTCACGGGTAACTCCGATGTCTGTTCCCAAATCCAGCTTTGCAGGATCTCATGGATGACTGACGCCAACGTTGGAGTGTTGATCTCTAGAAGAGGGGAAAAATATAATTCATTTACACGATAACAGTACGAACATTTTTCTGTTTACCGTTTAACTAGTACAAACATTATATATATATATATATATATATATATATATATATATATATATATATATATATATATATATATATATATATATATATATATATATATATATATATATATATATATATTCCCCTTCCCCCGTATTGCATATACGACAAAATTTTGAAAACGTTACACTACACAGCAATAGTAAAAGCTTAAATTAACACATGCAAATTAAGGGGCTGCTGTAGTCATGTAGTCCAAGCAGACAACACGTGGGTGTTTGAGGAACGAGCAGGGAGAATGAGGGGACATGTTTTTAATACAGGAATAGCGCGGGCAAGCCTTGACGAGTGTAAACCACAAGATATGGAGATAATTCGGCAGCTTACCAAGATAAATCAGAGAGTGCTGGAGGGTAAGATCAGGTGGCCCAAGTGTGGATACAGTTTCTAAGTAATGTGAGTGAGGCATTTTTTTTTTCGTTATCTGTTTGAATTCGATTTTTTTTTAATGAATATTTCGTTGCATTGCTGAGTTATATCAAATTCCGAGTTATACAGTGCCGAGTTATAAGAGTTTTACTGTATATATATATATATATATATATATATATATATATATATATATATATATATATATATATATATATATATATATATATATATATATATATATGAAATCATCTGATTGTTGCATTTCTGTCAGTTTACGTCGAATTTCTACGAAATTTGCACTTCAGGAGTAGGGCACCATTACTTTGTTTTCATTCACTTTTATTTGAGTTTTAATGTCGACGTGCACTAATTTTTGATCGCAAGAAACAATATGTTTTCCTACCGTAACGTTGTTGCCTAGATTATCTAGACTTACTATAACATGGTCCAGCGTGTTATTTAGTCGAGTTGGTTCAGTAACCATTTGATTTAGGTAATGATACACACACTCAAAAAACTATCGTTACAGTGGGGTCCGACGAATTTCACACTGAGCAACCAGATAATCTCGGCAGGGTTGGTGAGAGTGCGATCGACCCTACCACCTCAGCTCTCCTGGGAGGAGCAGGACAGGACCCCGTAAGGGAGGGATAGCGAGGAAGGGAGACACTGAGATACCAGATATCATCATAATATTAACGGATTGATTTAAGTGCCACTTGTGCTTTATATTCACAAATTATAAAACAATAATGCTATTGTGATATATGTAACAGCGGTGGGTAGAAGTATTCTCCCATGTCAAAGACAAAAACAACCATCAACGTATGTCAGATATAGTTCAGCTCATAATGTGCCATCTTGGAACTAATGCTTCCACTGAACGTGTCTTTTCTTTCATGAACAAGTTCTGGACATTTGAAAAAAAAACACAACTTCAAATTGCAACGCTAAAAGCATTGCTGGTTAGAAAGATAAAGTTTAAACAGAGTTGCATGGACTTCTACATGTCGTTTCAATCTCCTCCTGGTCTACCCTTCTCTTTTGTGCTGCCTCATTGCCTAATAAAAGTAGGAACTTTGCGCGCTTTTTAAGTTGACGAATAAGGAGTTTGGCGCCGGCGTTTTGAATTGCCGAAATTAGCCGTCTCTGGAGAAGAGTAAGTTATTAAATAGCTTGCATGCAATTTGTCTAACATGTTGGTATAATGGCTCCCCGAGAATTATTAGAGAATTAATATTTTTGGGTGCATTCCTTGATTGTTTCGAGACAAGCGAATACCGT
>NC_066520.1:3514467-3579467 GCF_024679095.1 Eriocheir sinensis
TCTTGAGGGTTTTCCCCACCTCCCTGGCACCCTGTGTGCCCCTGGCACCCTCTGTGCCCCCCTCCAGGCAACCTCTGTGCACCCCTCCAGGCACCCTCTGTGCCCCCTCCAGGCAACCTCTGTGCCCCCTCCAGGCAACCTCTGTGCACCCCTCCAGGCACCCTCTGTGCCCCCTCCAGGTACCCTCTGTGCCCCCTCTAGGCACCCTCTGTGCCCCCCAGGCACTTTCTGTGCCCCCTGAGCTGCTTTCCACGTCACATCACGCGCCCCTCTGGCGTTCCTCCCAGCGCTCACCCCCCCACCCCTACTCCTCCTCCTTGCCTCACCGCTGGTACAGCGAGTGAGCTCGTGTACACCGTGTGACACTACCCACTGAGACACGCAAACACAGCGTGACACTACCCACTGAGACACGCAAACACAGCGTGACACTACCCACTGAGACACGCAAACACAGCGTGACACTACCCACTGAAACACGCAAACACAGCGTGACACTACCCACTGAGACATGCAAACACAGCGTGACACTACCCACTGAGACACGCAAACACAGCGTGACACTACCCACTGGATTACTCACTGCCTATCGACGGTACTCCCATCCGTATTCTGCAAAACAGCTGGTTCTTGTTTTCTCCTGAAAGAGATGTCTTCCGTGGGTCATTTGAGGTTGTACCTCCCGGCTTCTAGGTGGAGTTTCTGAGGGTTTTTCTTATACTCAAGGAATATTTCAGCTTTTTGGTCTCTCAGGAAGGGCGTCTGATACTCTCTAGAGTTGGTGGAGAACACCTGGTGACAGGTGCCACTGGCGAGGCCTCGAAAGGGTCGCAGAGTTGGGTTAGACGTTTCGGAAAGTGGGAACGAATTGCTGGTTCCTCTCCTCCCTTGCCAGCTCTGCTCTGTGTGACTACGCCGGCCCCGTTCTATGGGACAAAACTTCGAGGACAATATCTGACAAGCGCCGGGTTGTGAAAGTCTCTCTCGTGACCGAGGCTCAGGACAAGCGATTGGTCTTTGAGGCGTTTTCAAGACCCTGTGGGAGCGAACTCCCAGTGTTGGAGGCATCTAACACAGCAGTATCTAATTTCCATGCACAGTTTTTATACAATTCAATTTATGGTCACAATTTAAGTTATTTCGAAAGCGCTTTCGATATTTGCCCAAACTCTTAACTCGCTTAAATTTCTAACAATGCCTTCGAACCTTAAGTGTGACGTCTGTCCCGGACGATTTGCAGCTCAGTTCTTCCAGCTGAGTAAAACTTGCCGCCTCTGCGTTCAAAGATTACATCTTCAGAAGGCTGTGACTGAATGGAAAGTCAAGCATAACGATCTTGAAAAGAAATTCGTAGCCCTTCAGGAATTTGTTTTAAGTAATGTGGCAGTGACTCCACCATCGATGGTGGAGAGGCCCTCCACCGAGACTGTGCCCTCTCCAGATGACCCTCCTGCTTCACGGGAGGACGTGTTACCTGCCTCACAGGTTGACTCCCAGCCTGCCTCACAGGCTAACCCCCAGCCTGCCTCACAGGCTAACCCCCAGCCTGCCTCACAGGCTAACCCCCAGCCTGCCTCACAGGCTAACCCCCAGCCTGCCTCACAGGCTAACCCCCAGCCTGCCTCACAGGCTAACCCCCAGCCTGCCTCACAGGCTGATCCCCAGCCTGCCTCACAGGCTAACCCCCAGCCTGCTTCACAGGCTAACTCCCAGCCTGCCTCACAGGACAACTTCCAGCCTGCCCAACTTAACGCTTCTCTTCCTGCTTCACAGGATGTCGGGTTCCAACCTGTAAGGAATGGAGCCAAACCGAAGCAGGCAACCAAGGATTTACTGACCCCCACTACCTTCAATAGGTTCCAGGTGCTGGCAGACACCATGGAGGATGAGTTCGAGACTCGCCTAATTGGGGACTCCATGGTGCGTGGCCAGCTGGTTGAGTTCTGTGGTCATTCATCAAACGCCCGCAGAAAACGTTACTGCTATCCAGGTGCCAGTCTGGGCGACATCACCGCAGCGTGCGATGATGTCACGAGAAAGGCCGACCGAAACACCCTCTTTGTCATTCACGCGGGGACAAATGACGTAAAGACAACCTGTTCTGAGGAAATGCTTGAGAGATACCGCCGCATGACCAAGCAGTATAAACGTAAAACGGATGCCAGTAACATCATAATCTCAGGAATCCTCCCGAGGGTCGGTGCCGAATCTAACTTTTACAGTAATGCCTTCAGCACAAACAACAGACTTCAGTCCCTTTGCTCACAAGAAAACGTCCAGTTCGCTAACTTGTGAAACAGTTTTTACTACGATTCAGACTTGTTCCTTGCTGATGGCACCCACTTAAACCCTGTTGGAGCAGCCCGTTTCGGGAGGCTGCTCTGTGACCAAGTGGCTCTTCGAAAGTCAAAAAACGCGGAGGCGAGAACACCAGCAGCTTCACCGTAAGGGAGCACTCAACCCGCAAAACCCCCGACTCGAATTACATTAAAGCTTGCTATCTAAACGCTCGTAGCCTACGTAACAAATTTGAAGACTTAGAAGTCCTCGCAGCTACAAATCATTACCACATCATCGGAGTCATAGAATCTTGGATAGACACTTCAAATAGAGATTTCATTGCGGAATATAGATTACCGGGTTATACCATCTTTAGTCATGAAAGAGTGAACAGACAGGGTGGAGGCGTTATCTTTTATATCCACAACTCTCTCCATCCAGTATCCGTGAAAACAGATATTATAACCAATGTAGACACGGTCTTCATTGAAATCAAAAATAAATCTCGTAAAATAGTAATTGGACTTATCTACAGACCGCCAAGGCAGACTCTTGATATCGACCACGCATTAAGTGGATTATTATTAGAAACAAGTAGCAATTGCGAGGCAGTAATTGTTGGGGACTTTAACTTGCCAGTGAAAAGATGGGGTGAACCGTTGAACTGTCATACAGGGCTCGACCTGTACACAAATTTACTAGAAAGTGATTTGCATCAACACGTTCAAGAACCGACTCGGGAAAATAATATACTTGACCTTATCTTTTCAACGACAGCTGATCTAGTTAACGAAGTAAATGTTGGTCCAATTTTTAGTTCTAGCGATCACCGAACAATCACATTCAGCATCAATATGAAAGAAAGTAAAGTAACTCCTAGTAAAGAAAAGGTGCCTGATTATCAGAGGGCAAATTTCGTAAGACTCCGATCAATTCTAAATCATTCTGACTGGACTGAAATCTCGGCGGAAACAGATATTGATAAATCTTGGGGGGGCCTTCACCACAATATTGAACAATGCCATAAGTATATACGTACCCTATCGTAGGCGGTGGCCGAACTGGTAGCGTACTGGACCCACATTCGCCGCGTGATGGACGACGCGGGTTCGAATCCTCACGCTACCACTCGGATTTTTCAGTCACCGCCGAGTGGCTTAAAACTACCCACATGGTGTCCTGAAGACCACCCATCAACCCGGACTCTAGAGGAAGCCGTCCAAGCGAATCAAGAACGAGTTCCGGGGGGGCAGCATGAGCCAATGCAAGATGGCGCCACTATAAACACTCGCCTGCGCCAGAACGGGCTGGGCCGACCATCAGGCCCCACCTGGAAGAAGCCTTGGGCCGACCATCAGGCCCCACCGGGAAGATGCCTACCGGCGCAATAGGCAACAACGTAAAAAAAAAAAAAAAAAAAAAAAAACAGACGTTCAGCTTTTAAGAAGAAACCCAAATGGTGGAATAACGAAATTCAAAATAGCCTATCTCTTAACAAAAACACGTATACAGTAGATACATATCAACTCAGAGTGAGGCTGACAAACTAGAGTTGGACAGAATTCGCCGCGAAACCAATAAATTAATAAAACGAAGCAAGAAAAATCTTGAAGAATATATAGCGGAAACGAGTAAATCTAATCCTAAAGAATTTTTTAGCTATGTAAATAATAAAAAAGTCACTCACTTGTGGTATCGGACCGCTTGCTAATGATAATGGCAACCACACGAACGATGAAAATGAAATGGCTAAAATCCTAAATAACTTTTTCGCATCCGTATTTACCGACGAAGATTGTTTATCACCTCAACCGCCGGAGGTTAGAAGGACCGAAAAGATGTTAAGTGGCGTGCTCATCGTAGAGAGTGACATTTTACACACAATTGAAAAGATTAAAGTAAGCAAAGCTCCTGGTCCAGACAAAATTACCCCTAGGGTCTTAACCCGTGTGCGTCGGGTGACGGGAATTCCCGCTCGGGCGGAAAGCGTCGGGTGGCGAGAGTTCCCGCCATCCGACGCGCACGGCTTGGCCAAAAATAGCACCTCTTCCCAACATCATATCTATGCCGTGCTGCAACGAAGACACTTCAAATTTATTTAATCGTGGAGAGGAAGGATTGGCGATGAAAAAACAATATAAATTATTATGTTTTCGTTTGAAATTGCCACACGGGGCATTGATGAAAGACACCTATTTTACAAAATCTATCAGCACCGCCCGCGCGGTGCGAGGACGACAATAGTCCTCTAGCCCGACGCTTATGGGTTAAAAGAAATCAAACATCAAATTTGTAAACCGCTCTCCATCATATTCAATAAATCTTTAACAACTGGAAAAGTTCCGTCGGATTGGAAACTTGCAAATGTCACACCAATTTTCAAAAAGGGGGACAAGTCGCATCCAGGAAACTATCGACCAATTAGCCTGACATCGATTGTTTGTAAGTTAATGGGGACTATCATTCGCGACAATATGGTGAAATTTTTCGAAGAAAATAATATGATAAATAATTCGCAACATGGCTTCCGTAGTAAACGTTCGTGTTTAACTAACTTACTTGATTTTTTTCATTATATTTTTGAGGTGTTCGATGAAAGCAGATCAGTAGATATCATATATGTGGATTTTCAAAAGGCATTTGATAAGGTCCCCCACCAACGATTGCTCAGCAAACTATTGGCGCACGGTATCTCCGGTAAAGTTCACAATTGGCTTCTGGACTGACTCTCTGAGCGGAAACAGAGTAGTTCTAAACGGTGTTACGTCTAACTGGCTCGACGTCAGAAGCGGCGTACCTCAAAGATCAGTTCTTGGCCTCATGCTCTTCTTAATTTATGTTAATGATATCGATGATGGGCTCACTTGCAAAGTATCAAAATTTGCTGATGACACAAAAATTGCTAGTAAAGTAACTGCGACACTCGACGAAGAAGCTTTACAATCAGATCTAGATCGACTTGCACGTTAGGCCAATCAATGGCAAATGAAATTTAACGTTGACAAATGTAAAGTGTTGCACATTGGAAAAAATAACAATCGTGTTCGGTACGTAATGAATGGCAAACAACTTTCTGCAGTAAGTAAAGAAAAGGATCTTGGAATCACTATATCAAGCGATTTAAAGCCCGGTCAGCATTGTTCAGAGGTAGTTAAAACTGGAAACAAATTGGTTGGCTTCATCGGACGAGTCTTTAATAATAAATCGGAAAAAGTAATATTAAAACTGTATAATTCGTTGGTTCGTCCCCGTCTAGAGTACTGTGTACAGTTTTGGTCTCCCTATTACAGAAAAGACATAGAAAACTTGGAACGGGTTCAACGAAGAGTAACAAAGATGATTCCTAGGTTGAAAAATTTATCATATGAACAAAGGCTTAAAGAAGTTAATTTATTTAGCCTATCAAAACGAAGAATGCGAGGCGATCTAATATAAGTGTTTAAAATGTTTAAAGGATTCAGTGATATTAATGCGGAAGATTACTTTACAATTGATCGATCAAATAGAACAAGAAGAAATCACAATTTGAAGATAAGTGGTAAAAGATTCTCGTCGCACGAAGCTAAACACTTCTTCAATCGAGTTGTTAATGTTTGGAACTCTCTACCCTGTGATGTCGTTGATAGTACAACAGTTACGGCCTTCAAGAATAGATTAGACAAGTATTTTGAATCCAACCAGCAACTAAGATATTACTCATTGTCGTAATAACGTTAAGTTCTTTCGAATACTGGTGTCCTTGTCCGCGTTTATCGCCCGGTTAGTGGTAGCAGTAATGGCAGTTATTTCCTCTTTCCTACATAAATTCCATGCAGTTTTTCCATGCTGCATGGTTCTTTTTCCTTTCCTGCCAGCTTTGGCTGGAGGGATGGGGGGTGGGGAGGAGCCTTCGCCTTTGCTGTCCTTCATCTTCCACCTTTGATTAGATAGTTAGTGTAGCTTGTCACAAACAGCCTCGTAAGGACCAGCAGGTCTGCTGTTGTTTGCTCTTCCTTTGTGTTTCTTTGTGCCCTGTGGATTATTCACCGCTCTGTGCATTACTTACCGCCCTGTGGATTACTTACTGCCCTTTTGGATTACTCTACTCTCCTGTGGATTACTTGCCTACAGTGCTCCCGCCTGTGTTCAGTGCATTGAGTTCCCATCAACTGTTACAGTGTTACAATGTTACCTGCTACGTGTGCAGTGTTGTGTTACAGTGCCTTTTTGGATACTCTGTGGTTCGCTCCCTTAGCCACTTACCCGTTACGAACTGCTGTGGCCCCTGGCCCGTACCGGCCAGCGCTTTTAGCACGCAGTGCGTTCGACGCTCTCACGGACTGCCGTGGCTCCTGGCCCGTTTACGCCAGCGCCTTTGCCAATCTGTTCCACACCGTTCGACTCCACCATGCCTGACGACGGCAACCCTTCCACTGCAACAGCGCTGTCCTTCAGAGCACCACCTTTCTGATCACAGGACCCGTCTATGTGGTTCTCGATTATGGAGTGCAGATTCAAGGCATCCAGAATCACTAACAGCCTCACTTAATTCACTCACGCTGTTAGCCTCCTGCCTTCCGACGTCCTCCCACAAGTCTCCGACGTCATCTCCTCAACTCCCAACTCCAACCAATTCTATGAAGACCTGAAGATTGCCCTACTCAAACGCCATCAGTCTTCTATTGCCACCCGCCTCCAATAGCTTCTCTCCAAAGAAGAGTTGGGTGATGAAAAACCGACAGACCTCCTACGCCGCATGAAGCAGCTGCTCGGCGAGAAGTACCAGTCTTTTGACTCCGATTTGTTCAAACAGCTGTTTTTATCAACGTCTGCCTCCTGCTATTCAGCGCAGCCTCTTCAGCGTTAAGGACGACCTGCAGCCCGACGCCATCGCCAAGTTAGCAAACGACTTCATGGCGACTCTACCTGGACCTCCAGCTTCTTCAATGTTTTCCGTCGCATCCAAGGACTCCACTCAGCTTGATCAACTCATCAAATAAGTTTCCCTACTCGCGACGGAGGTCACCTCTCTCCAGAAGCAGCTCCAGGACCGCCACCGGTCTTGCTCCTCCACTCCTGACCGTCGCCAGCGCCGTTCCCGTTCGAGGAGCCCAGGACTCTGTTGGTACCACCACAACCTCAGCGAAAAGGCCTTGAAGTGTGCCGCCCCGTGCACATACAAGGCGTCAAACTCCAAGGGCGAGCGTTAGTGCAGCATAGTGCTCGTCAACAACCCTCAGCACTGCCCCACCTTCACGACTGCCGCTCTAATACCAAGATCCTTATCGATACCGGCGCTGACGTTAGTATTATCCCAGCGACCGCCAGTCAGCGAACCCTACCTCCACTCTTGCACCTTTACGCCGCTAACGGTACCAAGATACCTGTCTACACACGACGCACCATGCAAGTGGACCTTTACCTACGACGTTCCTTCGAATGGGCCTCCTACGTCGGGAACGTTTCACAAACAATCCTCGGAGCAGACTTCCTCAGGCATTTCAACCTCTTATAGCCTTTTCCATTTAGCGTAACCCGTTTCTGGGTCATGATCTGTAGAGTCCCTTGATAGATAGAGTCCCGACAGCCTAAGATTTGGACGCCATTATTGGCCCTGTCTTCGCCGCGAGACCGTGTGCTAGTGTTTGAAAAGCGCGGCGAAAACACAGGGCCAATAATGGCGTCCAAATCTTCGGTTGTCGGGACTCTATGAGGGACTCTACAGATCACGACCCAGAAACGGGTTACGCTAAATGGAAGATGCTATTATAGTCCGGCAAATCTTAAGTGGCGGCTCTGACGTAGACGGGCCGCTAGACCCTGTTGCCACGTTTCCAACTGACCTCTCACACCATGCCTCTCTCTCTCTCTCTCTCTCTCTCTCTCTCTCTCTCTCTCTCTCTCTCTCTCTCTCTCTCTCTCTCTCTCTGTGTGTGTGTGTGTGTGTGTGTGTGTGTGTGTGTGTGTGTCATTCTCTCTCTCTCTCTCTCTCTCTCTCTCTCTCTCTCTCTCTCTCTCTCTCTCTCTCTCTCTCTGTGTGTGTGTGTGTGTGTGTGTGTGTGTGTGTGCGAGAAAAGTGGGGGTGTACTCTCATTCGGGGAGTATGGTGCACGACAATGCATAATAATAATAATATTAATAATAAACCTCTTTAAAAAATGCACCAAGACTCTTTACCCCTTGGGTGGTGTGGAAATAAGGTCAAAGTGTAATATTTTAATGTTCTTAGCGACCACTCCTTCCCCACTCCCTGGCCATCCCCAGCGGAAACTCACCATTCACCTGGATGACTCACATCAAAATTTGCTTGACGGTCCTGGCATTACATATACAGGTACAGTCTCCATATTTTGTCATAATTATGCCATATGGCTGATATTGTATGGCAGATGGCAGACACACACCAAAAAATGGCAGAAATGCGATAATTAAAGCAGGCAGAGCAACTGGCACCTGCGGTGTGTTGGGTTGACTTGAGCTGACAATGCCGCGGTGGCAACGCTGCCAAGTGTTGTACAAATTTCTTTGTATTCACTCACAGATAGAGAATCAATCATAAAAACCATATTTATTTTTATACTAGAGTGAGAGAGAAAGAGAGAGACACGAGGAGAGAGAGAGAGAGAAGGGTGTGAAAGGCACGGTGCGCGAGGTCAGTTGGAGACATAGCACCAGTGTCTAGCGGGCTGTCTACGTCAGAGCCGCCACTTAAGATTTGCCGGACTATAGTGGACGTCAGAGGACGGAGGTTGGTTGACCCGCTTACCTACATCTCCACTGCACGACCAGCACCAGGCGACAGCTCGCAACTCACTGTCATCCACAAGGACCCCCAGATCGCTGTCCTGCTCAAGTCGTTCCCCACGCTGACAGAGCCCTACTCAGCCAGCGTGCCCGTCAAACACCACGTCATGCATCACATCGAGACGACAGGACCACCAGTACACGCCAAGGCCCGTCGCTTAGCTCCAGAGCGCTACCGTCAAGCCAAGGCCGAGTTCGAGTCTGTTGCGTCAAGGTATTGTGCGGCCCAGCAGCAGCAACTGGTCATCAGCCCTCCACGTCGTCCCCAAGAAGAACGGCAACATACGTCCCTGTGGAGACTACCGTGCCCTCAACTCACGCACCAAGATGGACAGATACCCGGTGCCAAACATCCAGGAATTTTCATCCCAACTTGCTGGTTCCACCATCTTCTCACGTGTGGACCTCGTCAAGGCCTTTCACCAGATTCCAGTTCATCCTGATGACATACCGAAGACTGCCGTCATCACGCCCTTCGATCTTTTTGAGTTCGTCAGGATGCCTTTTGGACTCATGAACGCGGTCCAGACTTTCCAACGCTTCATCGACGAAGTTCTCCGCGGCTTACCCTTCTGCTTCGCCTACATTGACGACCTAATCATCGCTAGCCCGGATGAAGCCTCGCACAGGCAACACCTTCACCAAGTCTTCACCCGCTTGCAAGACTACGGCGTACAGATCAATGTGGACAAGTCTGAGCTCGGTGTTACTTCCCTCACCTTCCTTGGCCACACTGTTACTTCAGAAGGCATCGCTCCACTCCACTCGAGGACTGAAGCCATCCAGCAGTTCCCGAAGCCGTCCACCCAGCGCCAACTCAAGGAATTCCTGGGTATGGTTTACTTCTACAACCGCTTCGTCCCGCACTGCTCCCTCCTGCTCCAGCCACTCTACGCCATTGTGAAGCCCCGCAAGCGTGGCCAGTCTATCACTCTTGTCTGGACTCCGGACGCTGATGCCGCCTTCCTCGCGGCTAAGAAGGCCCTCATCGACACAGTCATGCTGTCCTTTCCTGCCCATGACGCGGATATATTCATAGCGACAGATGCCTTCGACACTGGGACTGGTACTGTCCTACAACAGCTCGTCGACAACGCCTGGAAGCCAATTGCCATCTTCTCTCGTAAGCTCACCAAGCCTGAAACCAAGTACAGTGCTTTCGACCGGGAACTTCTCGCCATCCCTAAGGCTGTCAAGCGTTTCCGCTACTTCGTCGAAGGCCGTCGTTTCCTTGTGTTCACCGACCACAAGCCCCTTACTACTGCCTTCCTTAGGAACAAAGATTCCTACACTCCACGTCAACTTCGCCAAATGGACTATATTTCGCAGTTCATTACCGACATCCGGTACATCAAAGGAGCACACAATGCTCCAGCGGACGCCCTCTCCCGCAACATTACCGCTGTGACGTCCTCTTCACTTGATTACGCCACCATAGCTGCCGATCAGTCCGGCGACCCAGAGCTGGAGAAGCTACTGGACAACCCGGCACTGCAAATGAAGAGAATCACACTCCCAGGCACCGAGGTCGCTCTCTACGCTGACGGCTCCACGGCCGCTGTCCGGCCCTACCGGCCACAGCGACACCGCTACCAGGCCTTCCGTCAGCTTCACGACCTCTCTCACCCTGGCATCCGAGCCTTCTCGTTTCATCAGGGAGGGAATCAACAAAGACGCCAGACTGTGAACCCGCCCCTGCACTGACTGTCAAGCCTCCAAGGTGACGCGACGTACTCACTCTCCACCCGGCACCTTCACACCCGTCACGGAGAGGTTCGACCACGTCCACATAGACCTTGTCAGTCCCCTGCCACCCTCCGCAGGTCACCGCTACATTCTCACCTGCGGGGATCGTTTCACACGCTCGCCCGAGGCCGCCCCCATTGCTGACATCACTACGGACACCATCGCCCACGCCTTTAGCGCTACTTGGGTCTCCAGGCTCGGCGTCCCTCTCACCCTCACCTCAGACCTCGGTGGCCACTTTGAGGCTAACGTGTGGAACAAGATTATGACCATCCTCGGCATCCGCCGCTACAGAACTTCAAGCTATCACCCGCAGGCTAACGGCATGGTCGAGCGCTTCCAACGCCAGCTGAAATCCTCCCTCATGGCCTCCACCCAACGCGACAACTAGTCCCTGGCTCTTCCCTTGGTCCTCCTAGGCATCAAGTCCTCCCTGAAGGAAAACCTCCACCACTCCTTGGCTAAACTAGTCTACGGCACCAACCTCCGACTCCCAGGCGAACTTCTAGCACCCACACCTGACACCATCCCCTGCGGCGTCCAGGACTTCGCCGTCCGCCTTAAACGTGCCATGAGGAGCCTTCAGCCGGTGCAGCCTTGCTCTTCCCCGAGGAAGACCTTCGTAAGCCAGGACCTCGACACTTGCACCCACGTCTTCGTGCACGTAGATGCCGTCCGGCGGCCCCTGCAGGAGCCCTACCAAGGACCCTACCGCGTCCTGAGACGGACCAGAAAGACTGTCACGGTCGACAGACATTGTTCCCAGGACGTGGTCTCGATAGACAGAGTCACGCCGGTATACCTGTTGGCCCCAGACCAGACGCCCCAGATCTCTGTCATCGAGTCATCACCATCCGTGCCACAACGCCCCCGCACCAGGAAGATTTCGTTCCTCCTTCCTCGTCACTAAGGGGGGAGTATTGTAGCAGTTACCCCTACAAACGGACGCGCGCTCTCCCCTCGGTGAGTGAGAAGAAATGTGGTGCAGCAGTACAGACTTTGTTATTGTCACTATGTTTTTCGTTGTGTTCTCATTATTTATGTTTACAATTAATTGCTAATTTGCAACTGTTCGTCAATATCCTGCTACACTCTTCACACACACATTATACACCACACACACCAACACACCAATGTCATTTACACTACGCAACATCTATAAATACGCATATACACAGAAAAATATTTTTTATATATTGTATAGTTTTTTCATGACTAGTGTGAACTTTGTAATAAATTCAACAGACACACCAGTCCTCGTTAACAGACTTGATCGGCTAGATTTCGATCGCCGATAGAGTCGGTCTGTCGGCACCCTGCTACGGGCCGCCTTTGGCATAGGCCCGTGATCCCTCGTGCAGGGGGGAGCGGTCTTTTCCCTCTTAACGGGCCGTGTGAGGGCAACTACCAACTTAGCGGCCGAATGACCGGGGCACTCCTGCCGTCCGCCCGCATCTTGCCGTTCGAAGCTGTGCAACTACCGAGCCGCAGCGAAACCACCTGCTTCACTCCCGCTGCTCGTTCGCCTGAGGCCGTTCGACGCCTCGGTCGACTGAACCACCGAGGCTTCTCAACCCGCTATGGGAGGCGACTTGGATGCCGCCCGCGCCTTCCTCGTCAGACAGCGGCCGAGCCTCGCCCTGAACACTTGATTCTGCTATAGCTCCTGCCCTGCTCTCACTCGGGCTAACTCAGATACCGTGTGCTCGTTCTGGGTGCCTTACCTCTCCCCTCTCCACGCCCTGGACTCCCGTGACTGCCGTGAACCTGACGCCCCTTCTCCTCCTGCGCCTCCCTCGTCTACCACATCTACACCACTTCAAGGACGAAGCTGTGCTGCCTCGTCATTGCCACTTAAAGGACGAGACGCCCCGAAGAGGAAGAAGTCGTGCAACAGGTCATTGCTGAGTCCGGCGTGCTGAAGCCTTCTTGTCGGAGACTTCAGATTGTGGGGCCTGTTTTGGGGTTTTCTTACTTTACTTAAAGTAAACTGGTGTCTAACCACTTATCTTGTTTGTTTATCCCTTCCGATTACAGCACCCAACTCTGGAACCTTGACATGTGGCGACCTCGCCAGGAACTGTTAATCGGAAGGGTTGGCTTCTTAAGTCGCCTTTGCGCGCCACTTGCTGTCTGTGGCCCGGAAGCGAGTGCTTAATCCTTCACCGTTCTTTTGGGCTGTTGCATGCCCACGGTGGGATTATTTTGGTGCTGCCATAGCACTCTTTCAGCCCTTGCGCTGACCTTGCTACCCAATCACTCGTTTGAGTATTGGGTGGGCTTCTACCCCCTTTAGTACCCTTTTTGCAGGGCTTTTTGCTAATTTTTCTAGTTTCCTTTTTGTTTTTTGTTTCTTCGTTTGTTTTGGTTTTGTTGCATTTTCTCGGTCTTGTTTTGTTGTTGGGTTTTTGTTCTTTATTGGTGTCATTACCTGTTGGGTTATACTTTATTGCTGTGTTGTCCATATTAACCATGTCCAGCTTTGAGGTATTTAAGGCTCAGGCTGTAGCCTTGGGGCTGGAGGGTGAGGATCTCGGTCGCTACGTCGTCCAGCAACAAGCCATCGAGAGGGACGAACGAGCGGCTGAGAGGGAAGAAAAGCGTCTCCTATCTGAGAGGGAAGAAAAGCGTCTCCTAGCTGAGTGGGAAGAAAAGTGTCTCCTTGCTGAGAGGGAGAGGGAAGAAAAGCGTCTCCTATCTGAGAGGGAAGAAAAGCGTCTCCTAGCTGAGAGGGAAGAAAAGCGTCTCCTTGCTGAGAGGGAGAGGGAAGAAAAGCGTCTCCTAGCTGAGAAAGAAGAGCGGGCTGCCGAAGAGAGTTCCAACTTACCAAGATGCAAGTGGAAAAAGAAATATAACTCGCCCGTGTCGTCGCCCAGGGGAAAACGGCTTCTCCTTCCTGCGAGAACGTGAGAGGACCGAAATTGCGCACCTACCAAGAGGGAGAGGACATCAATAACTACCTCGTCCGCTTTGAAAGGGTGGCTGAACTTCTGCGGATCGACAAAGAAAGCTACGCTGCGAGGTTGGGTTGTCTCCTCACGGGTAAGGCCACTGAATTGTATACTTCCCTGTCAGCTGAAATAACAGAAGATTACGCTCTTTTAAAGAAAGCTCTCCTTACGGGCTTCAGTAAAACGGCGGATAACTACCGCCAAGACTTCCGTCACGCCAGGATTAGAGTTGGGGAAAACTACCAGCAGTTCTCCATCCACCTGACTCGGTTGTTCCAGGCGTGGTTGGAAGCCTCTGACGTCCCCTGCACTTATGAAGAGCTCCGGGAGTTTATGCTCCTGGATCAGTTTCTCACTAATCTCGCACCAGATTTGAGGATCTTCATCAAGGAGCGCCGGCCGAAACATCTTCCCGACGCAGTGAAACTTGCCGACGACTGGTCGTCTGCCCGCAATGCCTACCCTAAAGCTTCATCTCCTAATTCCCGAGACCCCTCTAAGGCTGCTTCGCCCACGAAATCTTCAGAGTCCTCTCCGGGAGCCTCCGCCAAGACCTCTGCCCAGCCCAGTACAGCAACCCTGAGGTGTCACCAATGCGGGGAGGAAGGCCATCTACGTCCGCGCTGCCCGAAGAATCCCCGCGCCTTCAAAGATGTCGAACCTGCTAAACCATCATATCAGGTAGGCTTTTGCCTTAGTGACAAAAGTATCCCGGAGTTTTCTGTTTCGGGCACTATTAACGGGTCTTGGAGCTCCAACATAATCAGGGATACTGGCTGTTCCTGTGTGATCGTCTCTGAAGACTTACTACCTGATGTAGATGTTGAGAGTTGTCCAAAGGTCTCCTTTGCTGACTACCTAGGACGAGTGGACAAGTTTCCCGTGGTGAGGTGCCACTTAAGCTGTCCCTACTTCACCGGTTGGACTGAGGTGGTACGAGCTCCTATTAAGTTTGTTGGGGCCCTCATCGGAAACGTCCATGGGGTAAGGGATCCCCATGACCCTGACTCTTCTCAACCTCAATCTGAGTCTTCCAGAACATCCTCATCTTCAAAGTTGCCGCGAGGGACTTCTACTCCTCTTGTTCCGTCGTCCCCTGCAGCCATCCAGGTACACGCCGTTACCACTCGTGCTGGTAGGTTGAAGAGGCTTCATCCGCAAGCGGATGTCCTTCCGGAACCTCTACCTCCTTCAGTAACCCCTCAAGACATCGCGCAGCTTCAAGCCTCCTGTGCCTCCTTAGCAGCGATACGGCAGAAAGCCTCATCTGGACACGTCGACAAAGCACGGAACGGATCCTCCTTCCAGTACCTGTATCGCAACGGACTTCTCTACAGGAAGTGCCTCACCTCCCTGCTCTCTAACAAGGTAGGCCAACACTGTCTAGTTGTGCCAAGGGTTTCCCGTCAAATCATACTCTCCACGGCCCATGAGAGTCCCTTGGGAGGACATTTCTCTCGTCATAAGATGGAGATAAAGATCTTTCAAGATTTCTTCTGGCCAGGTATAGGAGCAGACATCCGTGCTTACTGTCGTTCCTGTGATAAGTGCCAACGGATGTCGGGGAGAGGTCGTGTACGTCCTGTCTCCCTCCAACCCTTACCTGTCGTTACAGAACTACTTCCCCAAGTTGCCATCGACCTCGTTGGACCCTTGTCTCCACCAGCTACGGAAGGACTTCTTGTCAGCCCCGTTCCCGTAGTGGAGGAGCCATCACCTGACGCCAGCTCCACAGAACTTCCCCTCGATGAACCACATATGGACGACCGGGATGCATTCTCCCCCTCGCCTGGCTGTACTTTAACGATTCAGCAGGACATCGTCCGGGTGTTGAGATGGGCCTTGGATCTACCGGCCTACAGGTACCGTGTCGTCCATATGGCCGGGAAGGATGATGTGGGGGGGCCGGATTTATTGAGTAGACTTCCTGCATAAGTCACTCCTTTGTTTCCTCGTCAGTTTCCCCCCTGTTTTAGTTTATTGGCTTATGTTCTTTTTTCTTTCCACTTGGTAGTTGTTTGTGGAATCTACCTGGATTAGATTCTTGTATGGGGGCCTGTGTGAGGGAACTACCAACTTAGCGGCCGAATGACCGGGGCACTCCTGCCGTCCGCCCGCATCTTGCCGTTCGAAGCTGTGCAACTACCGAGCCGCAGCGAAACCACCTGCTTCACTCCCGCTGCTCGTTCGCCTGACGCCGTTCGACGCCTCGGTCGACTGAACCACCGAGGCTTCTCAACCCGCTATGGGAGGCGACTTGGTTGCCGCCCGCGCCTTCCTCGTCAGACAGCGGCCGAGCCTTGCCCTGAACACTTGATTCTGCTATAGATCCTGCCCTGCTCTCACTCGGGCTAACTCCGATACCGTGGGCTCGTTCTGGGTGCCTTACCTCTCCCCTCTCCACGCCCTGGACTCCCGTGAACCTGACGCCCCTTCTCCTCCTGCGCCTCCCTCGTCTACCACATCTACACCACTTCAAGGACGAAGCTGTGCTGCCTCGTCAAATGTTTGCCGTCCAAAGCTCCCAAGCAGTTAGGAAAATTCCAAAGTGTTGAAAAGTCATTAGCAATGGATTTCCACATCTCTGTTGAAGGTTTTAATATAAGTTAAATTTCCTTCTTTCAGGTACCTAGCTACGGGGGATTCCTTAAGGACAATTTCGTTCAGCTACCGCTTGGGGCATAGCACAGTGTACAAAATTGTCATGGACACTTGCAGGATAATAACAGAAAATCTCATGAGAAAATCCATTGCTAATGACTTTTCAACACTTTGGAATTTTCCTAACTGCTTGGGAGCTTTGGACGGCAAACATTTTACCATTCAGGCTCCCCCAAATAGTGGTTCTCTGTACTTTAACTATAAGAAGACATTTTCAATTGTCTTGTTGGCGCTTGTTGATGCACATTACAATTTCATCACAATTGATGTTGGTGCATATGGAAAAAGCAGTGATGGTGGAATTTTTGCAAATTCTGGTCTAGGCAAAGCACTACAGCGAGGCACATTATCAGTACCAGGGAATGCTACATTGCCAGGCACAAATACTAAGGCTCCGTATGTAATGGTGGGTGATGAAGCCTTCCCTCTAAAAACTTATTTGATGCGACCATATCCTGGGCAAGATTTGGATAATTCTAGGCGTGTCTTTAATTATAGACTGTCTCGTGCCAGAAGAGTTGTTGAAAATACGTTTGGCATTTTGTCTCAAAAATTTAGAATATGTAACCGAAGAATTCAAGCAAAACCAGAAAATGTTGATCACATGATACTTGCCATCTGTGTTCTGCATAGTTTCATTAGAAAATATTATGTAGAAACATTTTGGTTTCGCTCATGAGATTTTCTGTTATTATCCTGCAAGTGTCCATGACAATTTTATACACTGTGCTATGCCCCAAGCGGTAGCTGAACGAAATTGTCCTTAAGGAATCCCCCGTAGCTAGGTACCTGAAAGAAGGAAATTTAACTTATATTAAAACGTTTTTTTTTTTCAGGTTCATCATGTAAAAGCAGATGGAACAATATAAGGGACAATTACAGAAAATCTATGAAGAAGACTTCAACTAAGAGTGGGCAAAGTGCAAAAAAAATTAAACTGTATAAATTTTCGGAACAATTAAACTTTTTAAATATATACATGCACGAGAGGGAAACCAAGGGGAACATCGCAAGTGAGGAACATGAAGGAAACAATCACGACGATGTTGTAGAACAACAGGAGGACGAAGAAGAGAACATCCCTAAAGATGCAGGGGAACCAACAGTATTGGACGGACAACCATTGCCCTCACCAAAGCCTACTTTTGAAGCTAAAGTTAAGTCATCAGCAGGAAAATCAAAGAAGAAAGTGGCACCTCAACAAACAGCTTCTGCAAAATTAATGGAGTACTTGATCAGTAAACAAGAAAATCAAACCGCTTCCACCTCACCACACCCTGTTGACGCATTTCTAGCAGGCATTGCTCCAACTCTGAAAACTTTAACCCCTTATAATTTGAATGTAGCAAAATCTGAAATATTTGCCACAGTACAGAAATATGAAATGCAAATGCTTATCAATCAACATTCATTTGAAAGACTACCTGAGCCTTAAGCTTCTACATCATCAGCTTCGACTCCACATCCCTCACCTCAGCCATTGCAAGAAGATACAACAGTAACATATGAAGATCAGCAACAGAAGCTATCTGCTTACACATCAGTTCCAAACAGCGCCAATTCTTTGCAGAACTACTTTTCAACTTTTCAGGATTCTTAACTCTTCAATATACAACTTAAAACATTAGAGTAATCACTAACATGAAGAAACACACATAAGTAAGGATGAATTTTGGCCGTTTAAAACAAATTAATGTACTGTCACTTAGTATAAAAATAAACTAATAAGAGTTGTTAAGGAGTCGGTGAAATCTCCAGCATGGATTTAGATAGATAAGTACAGCAAATAACCAACTACAAAGACAGTGTATTATTTCACCTCAAACAAACTGCTAATCGTTCCGTTGGTTTTATGGCCTTTCTCCAGTGGGTGTCTTGTTTCTTCAGTTGAGTCTCCATTTTACTGAACAATATCCTGAAGCAGTTTTTGGACATTCTAAAGTACTGGAAATTTTTTGTTTCCTCATCGGTTAATTCCTTGTACAGAGTCGCAAACTCTCCTTCAGTTTCTCTTTTCTGCCACGCTTCATGTACCCACTTTCTCTTCTTCACTTTTTGTTCAGCCTCTTCCTCTTCATCAAGAATTATGGCAATCATTGCCAACTCCACGTCCGAAAACTTTGCTATCCTGGAAAACACTGATTTCACGCTGTACGGCATCACCACGGATGTGTGTGCATAGACGTCACGGAAACAACACGAATATCACTGACACTGAGCGGACGCGGCACTGATACGTCACTGATGTGTGTGAATCGGCCTTTATCCAGCTTCTTTCACGTGACTGCGGGAGTGAGGCAGGGCTGTGTCCTTGCCTAATCGCTTTTTAACGCTTGTATGGACTGGGCACTATAGTCCGACACATCAAAAGTGGCGTCTCTCACGTAGGTAGCTCCCCATACAGTTTTGTCACGTCTCCAACTCACCTCCTGAACTGGGCCCCTCACTCCCATCCCCTCCCCTCTCTCTCTCTCTCTCTCTCTCTCTCTCTCTCTCTCTCTCTCTCTCTCTCTCTTGTACAAAAAAAGATATGTTTTTTTATGAATGATTCTCTATTTGTGAGTGAATACACATAAATTTGTACAACACGTGGCACCGTTGCCTCCGCGGCGTGGTCAGCTCAGGTCAGGGTCATGCTCCTCCCAACCTAACACACCATATTTGCTGCCTGCCTTAATTATGGCATTTCTACCATATTTTGGTGTGTGTCTGCCATCTGCCATACACTGTCTGCCATATGGCATAATTTTGATAAAATATGGGGCTAAAAGCGACTTAAATCTTTCCCTCGAGTTCGGGAAAGTCTCTGGTAGGCTGAGTACTGACCGACAAAATTATCTCGCGGCCGCCTTTGGACTTTCGACTTGTGTTTCTCGAAACTATATTTCACACACACACACACACACACACACACAGAAAGAGAGAGAGAGAGAGAGAGAGAGAGAGAGAGAGAGAGAGAGAGAGAGAGAGAGAGAGAGAGAGAGAGAGAGAGAGAGAGAGAGAGAGAGAGAGAGGTATGAGGGGCACGGTACGCGAGGTCAGTTGGAGATGTGGCATCAGTGTATAGAGGGCTGTCTACGTCAGAGACGCCACTTTAGATGTGTCGGACTATAGGCAGAGTTGTGCACCAGAGACATTGTGGAGTATCCATTGGCAATACCAGGATCACCGTTGTGTTTGCTGATGATGCAATGATCCTGGAGGAGTCGCTGGAGACTTTGGTGATGGCTCTCGAAGCACTGCACGAGGAGGCGAAGCCCTTGGGACTTCAGGTCTCCTGGGCCAAGACCAAGGTACAGGTATTTGGAGGCTTGCTAGATGAAACAGTAGAGTCTATTCATGCGTGTGGCAAGGACATTGAGATCTCGGAAAATTTTACATACCTTGGTAGCGTAGTTCATAACAACGATGAGTCTGGCCAGGAAGTCTTACGGCGGATTGGCTTGGCCCACAGCGTTATGGACTCGCTCAACACGAGTATTATGGCGTTGTCGATACTTGTGCAGAAGGACAAATATCCGGATCTTCAAGTTCCTTGTGCTCCTTGTCTTACTCTATGGTTGTGAGACATGGACACTAAATGGGGACTTGGAGAGGCGGATTGATGCCTTTGGCAATAAATGTCTACGCAGAATCATGGAATATCGCTGAAATGACTGTGTCAAACCGGCGACTACTCCGTGAGACTGATTCGGCATATATTACCTGTATAGTCCGTCAATGCCAACTCCGGCTATACGGGCATGTGGCGCGTTACCCTGAAGCTGATCCTGCTCATCGGGTTGTCTCTGTAAGAGACAATCCCGAGTGGAGGAGGCCAAGGGGACGCCTACGGAGTTCGTGGCTTGAGCAAGTCGATAGATCCTGCCGGGAGGTACTCGGGATGGGAAGGGGGCCTGTATGGAGACTCGTCCGGAGGGATCCTTGGACTTGGCGTAGTATGGTCGGTGAGGCGACGCGCCCCCCGGCGTATGCCCCCATTGATTGATAGATTTATAGTAGTCTGGCCTTTCAGAACTTTGTTTCCTCCTAGTCCAACTGAGAAGAAAATGGGTGTAAGCAACGACTGAGGCAGACTAAAGACCCTGACTATGGTGCTGGAAACTTTTTAGTTTACTCTGGTCAGGGGCATAGGTAGAGTGTGGGGAAAATGCCACCAAAATTAATAACAAATAAAAAAATAAAAAACTCACATAAGGCCACTGATGTTCCGGGGATCCACAGTAATGCGGTATTTTGGTACCGGTAAAGGCTTGATACATTTTAGCCTTCGTCTCCACGATTATAAGGATAGAAGTTATTTTTTTCAGATAAAAATAACTTTTTAAAAATTATACCTCTTGACTGCGGATTTCCCACCAGAAGACCTCACCAAGCTACAGGAATGGTACAAAAAGTGTCTGCTACAATTCAATGAAGAAAATGTAAAGTCCTGCACCTTGGGAGGGGATATCCAGCATAAAAATACCACATGGGAAACACTCCACTATTCACCACAAAGACAGAGAAACACCTGGAACTATAATAATTATGTTACCAGGCTACCAGTGAAGGACAAATCTGTGCCAATAGCAGCGGACGGATTAACGCCACCTCCAGGGTGGCGACACGGGCTATATAGAGCCCGTCAGGGTCAAGCGGATATGTCCCTCCGAGAAAGGACCATAGGCTTTGTCAGGTGACGGCTCATGAAAGGGAGGATGCCGACAGACTGATTCTATCAGCTGACGTCAGCCGAGCCGACCAAGATTGTCAGTCAACGAGGACTGGCGTGTCTCTGTAAATGACTAGTCGATACAGAAGTGTATCATGTTTGATGTACCTAGGACATATGTTTTTTTTAAGTTATGCCATAAAGCTAGTTGTTTTCTCCAACGCTAATTTCTGACAAATAATACTTTGTTAACAGAAAAAATCTCAAAACACTTATTTCTCAAGTTTTTTTTATCGAAAGTGTTATCTTTTTCAACTATTTATCTTAAGTTTTTGTCTAGAGAAATTTGTACTTATTAATTCTATATATATTTTCTTCGTTCTTTTTCTGGAAACTATTTTCACCACTGTCTAAAAAGAAAAAAAAAATGGAAATTTATAATTTTCTCTAGACAAAAAAATTAAAGCATGCACCGGTCTTTGAAATTATATACAACACATCATCCTTTACTTCAAAGCCAAAGGGGGGGTTGTAAAATCTTGAATCCATGTTGTAAGTGTAACTCCTCCCATATTTATGGGCCCATTTCTTTCGTTCAAAAAGCATTTGAGTCAGGAAGGATAGGATATCAAAGGCTACTCTCGTTTGGTTTAATACAATAGTAAAAAATATATTTTAAAGTTCGATGAAATAATTGAAAATAAATTGACAAATATTTCTCGAAAATCAAAATCAACTTCAAACAATAGTTTCGAGGGTAGCCTTTATTCCTTACACATACTTTCATAAGCTGCAGTGGGGGATATGTGCATAACAAGAAGTGCAAAGAAGATATTTTTTAAAACGCAAAATCATGGTTTTGAGATATCAATTTTACTTATTCCAACTAGGGACTTGAAATCCACAGGATATATACATCAGGATATGAAGAAAAAAGCAGACATGGTTTCCTTTACTTACTTTCATTGATTGTGTAAACAGGCTGCTTTGTTCACCCAAGGTTACGTCTTTTTTACGGGTTCACAAATACATGTACTCGAATTATACCATTTTTCGCCATATTTCAAAGTAAAAACCAGTGTTCTACTGTGTAAAATCAATAAGATATAATAAAAATGACATTTGAGGCAGATACATAGAGTATTTTGTTGGATTTATGAAAAAAAAATGATTATATCGATTTTTCACGGACAAATATGAAAATATAAAAGTAAGTGCTAACATTTCCCATTTTCTTAGGCAGTGGTGAGATAAAACCTAAGAGTTTCATGACAGACCAAGGAAAAAAAATCCTAAAATTAAAAACTGTGAAAACATGGATTGCAGCCCGTAGCGCCGCGCGGAAACTCATTCCAGCGCGTTGTGATGCATGTTGCATACCACTGTATTGTTTCTTCATCAGATTCATTCATATACTAAAAGAAAGAGAAAAAATCACAGAATTTTGTAAGTCAAAAATAAAAAAATAAATGATTTTTTTTCAGGCCGATCATTTACACCTCCCCCAAAGCCATGAAACTAAGGGTCTAAGAAGTACTCTGTAAAGTATGTACATAAGAACATAAGAACGCAGGAGTCTGCAAGAGGCCGGTAGGCCTGTACGAGGCAGCTCCTTTGACCCTAAGCTCCCGTGTATCTAACCCCACCTAATATCGCTGTCCATGAATTTATCTAGTCTATTTTTGAATGTGACAATTGTATTGGCACTCACCACATGACTGCTAAGCCTATTCCACTCATCCACCACCCTGTTAGTAAACCAATTTTTGCCTATGTCCCTGTTGAATCTGAATTTATCCAGTTTAAACCCGTTACTTCGTGTCCTACCCGGTTCTCTTACCAACAAAACCTTATGAATGTCTCCCTTATTAAAGCCCTTCATCCATTTATAAACCTCGATCATGTCTCCACGCACCTTTCGCCTTTCTAGAGAATGCAAGTTTAACTGTTTGAGTCTTTCCTCGTATGGCAAGTTTCTCAACCCCTGAATCATCTTAGTCATCCTCCTCTGCACCGATTCTAACATTTTGATATCCATTCTATAGTAGGGTGACCAGAACTGAACCGCATAGTCAAGATGAGGTCTAACTAATGCTAAATATAGTTTGAGGAAGACTTCGGGGCTTCTGTTGCTTACGCTCCTTGAAATAAATCCCAGTACCCTATTAGCTCGATTTCTAGCTTGAATGCATTGTGCCCTTGGACGGAGATCAGAGCTCACTAAGACCCCTAAATCCTCTCGCACCCAGACCTACTTATGAGAGTGTCATTTAAGCAATAGTTATGTGAGGGTTGTTCCTACCTACACTCAGAATACTGCACTTCCCTACATTGAACTCCATCTGCCATTTATCCGCCCAGTCATATAATCTGTTGAGTTCACCTTGGAGAATACTAGCGTCCTGATCCGACTCAATTACTCTACCGATCTTGGTATCATCTGCAAATTTACTAACATCACTACTAATTCCTGTGTCTAAGTCATTGATATAAATAATAAACAAAAGTGGACCTAATACCGAACCTTGTGGGACCCCACTCGTAACACATCCCCAGTCAGATCTTTTACCATTGATTTGCACTCTTTGCTTCCTATTGGTAAGCCACGCCTTGACCCAGTTCAAAACTTTACCCTCTACTCCGTGAGCCTGTAATTTAAGCAACAGTCGTTGGTGAGGAACTTTGTCAAACGCTTTACTAAAATCAAGATAGATTACATTATAATTTTCATATCTGTCAACCGCCTCAAATACTTTATTGTAGAAGGACAAGAGATTGGTGAGGCATGACCTACCTTTTGTGAACCCATGCTGCGAGTCGTGAATTAAACTATGTTTCTCTAAATGCTCCCGAATGTTCCTGGCTATTATGGACTCCAGCATCTTCCCTATAACCGATGTTAAGCTAATTGGGCGATAGTTTGAAGCAACTGACCTGTCCCCCTTTTTAAAAATCGGCGTCACATTAGCTACTTTCCATAGGCTCGGCACATAGCCAGTATTTACCGACATCTTAAAGATGTCGGTTAGTGGGTCACTGATTATATCACCGAACTCCTTTAATACCCTCGGAAATATCCCGTCAGGACCTGGCGACTTGTTCTTCTTAAGCTTATCTATCTCATCCTGAACTACTTGCCTGGTAATGATTATATCCCTCAATTTATCGCCATCCCCGCCCTCGTACACCTGAACTCTTTCCGGTATAGTCGTTCGATCCTCCTGTGTGAATACTGAAAGGAAGTAGTCGTTCAACAATGTGCTCATATTTTCGTAATTTTCTACTAGCTCCCCTGTGTTTGTTTTCAGCGGTCCAATTTTCTCCCGTGTTTTTGTTCTATACATCTGAAAGAAGCCCTTAGGATTACTTTTCGCCTCATTTGCTACTTTGATCTCATAGTTCTTTTTTGCTATCCTGGTGTTTTTCTTAACTAATCTAGATAGTTCGACGTACCGGCCCCTGAGATGTGTTTCCCCATTCTTTATTTTCTGATAAATTCCCTTCTTTAACCCAATCTCGTGTTTTAGTCCACGAGTCATCCACTTAGGATCATTGTTTTCTTTTCTAAGTGTTCGCTGTGGTATATGCTGTTCTTGCCCCTCTACTATTACTCTAACTAAATTATTGTAAGACATTTCTACCTGGTTCTCCTGGCTCTCCAATCCGCAGTTCTGGCCCTCATGAATCCCTAAATTATCCCAGTTTACCCCTTCAAGATGTCTTCGAAGCCCCTCGTAGTTTGCTCTTCTAAAATCTGTCACTAACACTGGGTTTGGTCCGCGGGTTACCGCCCAGTCTAAGCTAAAACGAACCGTTCTGTGATCACTATTTCCTAACTCTCCGCCCACCTCCAACTGACGTAGCACAGAACGCAACCTTGAGTGCCACTCTTGGTTGCGTTCTGTGCACACACTTTACATAGTACTTCCCAGGCCCCTAAAAATGAGGTACGAAGTGGGGGAGTGGTTAGAAGATCACCTAATATAATAGTTCAAACCACCTCATTCTTTTTTTTTGTGTGTGTGTGTTGCCTGTAGCGCCTGTAGGCTTTCTTGAGGGGCCTTATGGACAGCCCCAGCCCAATAGCGGCGCAGGCTAAATTTATCTATAGTGGTTGCCGTGATGTATGACTCTTACTGCGTTCATGCTGCCTCCCGGTGCTCCTCTTGACTGAAGTCGCAAAACTCCCGACTCGAATCACATTAAAGCTTGCTATGTAAACGCTCGTAGCCTACGTAACAAATTTGAAGACTTAGAAGTCCTCGCAGCTACAAATCATTATCACATCATCGGAGTCACAGAATCTTGGATAGACACTTCAAATAGAGATTTCATTGCGGAATATAGATTACCGGGTTATACCATTTTTAGTCATGAAAGAGAGAACAGACAGGGTGGAGGCGTTATCTTTTATATCCACAACTCTCTCCATCCAGTATCCGTGAAAACAGATATTATAACCAATGTAGACACGGTCTTCATTGAAATCAAAAATAAATCTCGTAAAATAGTAATTGGACTTATCTACAGACCGCCAAGGCAGACTCTTGATATCGACCACGCATTAAGTGAATTATTATTAGAAACAAGTAGCAGTTGCGAGGCAGTAATTGTTGGGGACTTTAACTTGCCAGTGAAAAGATGGGGTGAACCGTTGAACTGTCATACAGGGCTCGACCTGTACACAAATTTACTAGAAAGTGATTTACATCAACACGTTCAAGAACCGACTCGGGAAAATAATATACTTGACCTTATCTTTTCAACGACAGCTGATCTAGTTAACGAAGTAAATGTTGGTCCAATTTTTAGTTCTAGCGATCACCGAACAATCACATTCAGCATCAATATGAAAGAAAGTAAAGTAACTCCTAGTAAAGAAAAGGTGCCTGATTATCAGAGAGCGAATTTCGTAAGACTCCGATCAATTCTAAATAATTCTGACTGGACTGAAATCACGGCGGAAACAGATATTGATAAATCTTGGGGGACCTTCACCACAATATTGAACAATGCCATAAGCATATGCGTACCCTATCGTAACAGACGTTCAGCTTCTAAGAAGAAACCCAAATGGTGGAATAACGAAATTCAAAATAGCCTATCTCTTAAAAAACGCGTATACAGTAGGTACATATCATCTCAGAGCGAGGCTGACAAACTAGAGTTGGACAGAATTCGCCGCGAAACCAAGAAATTAATAAAACGAAGCAAGAAAAATCTTGAAGAATATATAGCGGAAACAAGTAAATCTAATCCTAAAGAATTTTTCAGTTATGTAAATAATAAAAAGTCACTCACTTGTGGTATCGGACCGCTTGCTAATGAAAATGGTAACCACACGAACGATGAAAATGAAATGGCTACAATCCTAAATAACTTTTTCGCATCCGTATTTACCGACGAAGATTGTTTATCACCTCAACCGCCGGAGGTTAGAAGGACCGAAAAGATGTTAAGTGGCGTGCTCATCGTAGAAAGTGACATTTTACGCACAATTGAAAAGATTAAAGTAAGCAAAGCTCCTGGTCCAGACAAAATTACACCTAGGGTCTTAAAAGAAATCAAACATCAAATTTGTAAACCGCTTTCCATCATATTCAATAAATCTTTAACAGCTGGAAAAGTTCCGTCGGATTGGAAACTTGCAAATGTCACACCAATTTTCAAAAAGGGGGACAAGTCTCATCCAGGAAACTGTCGACCAATTAGCCTGACATCTATTGTTTGTAAGTTAATGGAGACTATCATTCGTGACAATATGGTGAAATTCTTCGAAGAAAATAATATAATAAATAATTCGCAACATGGCTTCCGTAGTAAACGTTCGTGTTTGACTAACTTACTTGATTTTTTTCACTATTTTTGAGGTGTTCGATGAAAGCAGATCAGTAGATATCATATATCTGGATTTTCAAAAGGCATTTGATAAGGTCCCCCACCAACGATTGCTCAGCAAACTACTGGCGCACGGTATCTCGGGTAACATTCACAATTGGCTTGCGGACTGGCTCTCTGAGCGGAAACAGAGAGTAGTTCTAAACGGTGTTATATCTAACTGGCTCGATGTCAAAAGCGGCGTACCTCAAGGATCAGTGCTTGGCCCCATGCTCTTCTTAATTTATGTTAATGATATCGATGATGGGCTCACTTGCAAAGTATCAAAATTTGCTGATGACGCAAAAATTGCTAGTAAAGTAACTGCGATACTCGACGAAGAAGCTTTACAATCAGATCTAGATCGACCTGCACGTTGGGCCAATCAATGGCAAATGAAATTTAACGTTGACAAATGTAAAGTGTTGCACATCGGAAAAAATAACAATCGCGTTCGGTACGTAATGAATGGCCAACAACTTTCTGCAGTAAGTAAAGAAAAGGATCTTGGAATCACTATATCAAGCGATTTAAAGCCCGGTCAGCATTGTTCAGAGGTAGTTAAAACTGCAAACAAATTGGTTGGCTTTATCGGACGAGTCTTTAATAATAAATCGGAAAAAGTAATATAAAAACTGTATAATTCTTTGGTTCGACCCCGTCTAGAGTACTGTGTACAGTTTTGGTCTCCCTACTACAGAAAAGACATAGAAAAGTTGGAACGGGTCCAACGAAGAGTAACAAAGATGATTCCTAGTTTGAGAAATTTGTCATATGAACAAAGGCTTAAAGAAGTAAATTTATTCAGCCTATCAAAACGAAGAATGCGAGGCGATCTAATAGAAGTGTTTAAAATGTTCAAAGGATTCAGTGGTATTAATGCGGAAGATTACTTTACAATTGATCGATCAAATATAACAAGAAAAAATCACAATTTGAAGATAAGTGGTAAAAGATTCTCGTGGCACGAAGCTAAACACTTCTTCTTCAATCGAGTTGTTAATGTTTGGAACTCTCTACCTTGTGATGTCGTTGATAGTACAACAGTTACGGCCTTCAAGGATAGATTAGACAAGTGTTTTGAATCCAACCAGCAACTAAGATATTACTCATTGTCGTAATAACGTTAAGTTCTTTCGAATACTGGTGTCCTTGTCCGCTTTTATCGCCCGGTTAGTGGTAGCAGTAATGGTAGTTCTTTCCTCTTTCCTACATAAATTCCATGCAGTTTTTCCATGCTGCATAGTTCTTTTTCCTTTCCTGCCAGCTTTGGCTGGAGGGATGGGGGGGGTGGGGAGGAGCCTTCGCCTTTGCTGTCCTTCATCTTCCACCTTTGATTAGATAGTTAGTGTAGCTTGTCACAAACAACCTCGTAAGGACCAGCAGGTCTGCTGTTGTTTGTTCTTTCTTTGTGTTTCTTTGTGAAGTTAAAAGGTTGATTGAAGATCCGGACAGCATATGGGTAATCTTCCACCACTTGCCGATGACTTGAAAAATCAGCGTGTTTCTGTGGGGACTCGAAGCTAGTCCATGCTAGGTCTTCGGGCTCACCACTCTTGCACGCTAACCACTCGGCCACCACCTCCTACTCTCGTCTCGCCTCCATAAGCATTGAGCTTAACAAAGTCTTGTAAAGGTCTTTCGTTAATTTGTTTGTCCATGAGCTCCACCACTTATTTAGTTGAAAGTAGAGAAACCATTTTCTTTTTAATTTACCACTTCTAAAGTTTGAATATTAAATGTAGCAACTTGTGACTTTACAAGAGTAGTTATTAATAGTAGCCAGTTAAAGTTTGCCACTTTCCAAAGGTGGAGGTTGGGGAAAGTGGTTTATGGGATGCATGACGAGATAAGGCCGATTCACACTACACCAGCACGTTTAAGGGGCGTGACGGTATCTGAACGGGACCGTAACGGACCGGCAACAGCATGTGTATTCACACTACACCAGCACGTAAACGGACCGGACCTGCACAGGACTGTCATGGACCGGTAACAGCCTGCTTTGCCGTTTCGTGGCAGTACGATCATGTCCTTCAGCCCGGACACATCTCAGCTGTGCTAACCATGTTCAGGAATATTAGTGACAATGACTTGGCAATGATAGCACTTCTTATGAAAGAAGAGGATAATGAAAATCTCCAAAAGAAAAACAAAAGACTTTGGGTACATAACTCATTAAAGAAAAGGAGAACAGAAGGAGAAAATGCAACATTATACAAAGAGCTGATGGACGATGAACAAAAATTCCATCAGTATTTCAGGCTGTCCAGACATCAAATTCATGAGTTGCTAAATCTACTTGAGGACACTATCAGTAAACGATAGTAATCAGGTCACACGTCAAGTGCAAGGACCAGTACTTTGGGCCTTGACCACACCTCACCTCTGTTTATCCTCAGTAGCGCACATCTGAATAGCTACACATTCTAAATGAATGCATGAATATTGATTACATGCGAAGTTGGATATATTGACAAAATAAATTTTCATAATTACTATTATTGCTACTATATTTTAATATTGTCATTCAGTGTTTTACTTTTAAAATCTTAGTTACATTTTGCGTAAGAGAGAGAGAGAGAGAGAGAGAGAGAGAGAGAGAGAGAGAGAGAGAGAGAGAGAGAGAGAGAGAGAGAAAATGAATGAATGAATGCGGTGGTACGCTCCCCGAGGCCACGCCTGTCTGCTGTGCTGGTGCCGGTCGGTGACAGAAGCGTGTTCACACTATCCAACACTGACAGGCTCCGGTGTGGTGTCATCTGTCATCCACCTATCCTAAGACATCCCATCCTGATCTGTGCATGCGCGGAACCCGAAGTTTACAAACACAGAGTGTTGATATCGTAGTTTGTCCAAGCAAGGTGGTGGCAAGACAGCATGGCAGCTTTTATGGGAAAATGGCCAAATTCAAGGATGACATGGACCCCATAATTCAGATAGCCTGCCATAAAATGGAGAGTATCCGAGAAACATGACCATCATTCAGAAGAGCGTGTAAGTTATCTCACTAATCACATTTATCGACATACAAAGGGTGTAGGTTATCTCGTTTATCACATTTACTGACATACAAAGGGTGTAAGTTATCTCATTTATCACATTTACCGACATACAAGGGGTGCAGGTTATCTCATTTATCACATTTACCGACATACAAGGGGTGCAGGTTATCTCATTTATCACATTTACCGACATACAAGGTGTGCAGGTTATCTCATTTATCACATTTACCGACATACAAGGGGTGTAGGTTACCTCATTTATCACATTTACCGACATACAAGGGGTGCAGGTTATCTCATTTATCACATTTACCGACATACAAGGGGTGCAGGTTATCTCATTAATCACATATACCGACATAAAAGGGGTGTAGGTTATCTCATTTATCACATTTACCGACATACAAGGGGTGTAGGTTATCTCATTTATCACATTTACCGACATACAAGGGTGCAGGTTATCTCATTTATCACATTTACCGACATACAAGGGGTGCAGGTTATCTCATTTATCACATCTACCGACATACAAGGTGTTGGTCAGGGACTTGTCGACACTTGTAATCATTGGATAGACAAACACTGAATAAACTTAAGTCCGTATATTCTATGGAAAGTAACAGAGAAGAACGAGTACGTGCGTACGCGATACAGAGACGGGGTGAACTGGCCCCTGAGGCACTGCCAGCCTCTGAGGGGCCACAACGGTCAAAACCGCTGACACCGCGGGATTAGTGTTGCCCCAGGCAAGGTGCCTATATTCAGAACTAACATTACCCACACAAGGGGTGCAGGTTATCTCATTTATCACATTTACCGACATACAAGGGGTGTAGGTTATCTCATTTATCACATTTACCGACATACAAGGGATGTAGGTTATCTCATTTATCACATTTACCGACATACAAGGGGTGTAGGTTACCTCATTTATCACATTTACCGACATACAAGGGGTATAGGTTATCTCATTTATCACATTTACTAACATACAAGGGGTGCAGGTTATCTCATTTATAACATTTACCGACATACAAGGGGTGCATGTTGTTTCATTTCACATTTACCGACATACAAGGGGTGTAGGGTATCTCATATCACATCTACTGACATAGAAGGGGTGCAAGTTATCTCATTTATCACATTTAACGACATACAAGGGGTGCAGGTTATCTCATTTATCACATTTACTGACATAAAGAGTGCAGGTTATCTCATTTATCATATTTACCGACATACAAAGGGTGTAGGTAATCTCATTTATCACATTTACTGACATACAAGGGGTGCAGTTACCTCATTTATCACATTTACTGACATACAAAGGGTGCAGTTACCTCATTTATCACATTTACTGACATACAAGGGGTGCAGGTTATCTCATTTATCACATTTACCGACATACAAGGGGTGTAGGTTACCTCATTTATCACATTTACCGATATACAAGGGATGCAGGTTATCTCATTTATCGCATTTACTGACATACAGGGGGTGTAGGTTATCACATTTATCACATTTACCGACATACAAGGGGTGCAGGTTATCTCATTTATCACATTTACCAACATACAAGGGGTGCAGGTTATCTCATTTATCACATTTACCGACATACAAGGGGTGTAGGTTACCTCATTTATCACATTTACCGACATACAAGGGGTGCTGGTTATTTCATTTATCGCATTTACTGATATACAAGGGGTGCAGGTTATTTCACTAATCACACCGACATACAAGGGGTGTAGGTTATCTCATTTATCACATTTACCGACATACAAGGGGTGCAGGTTATTTCACTAATCACACCGACATACAAGGGGTGCAGGCTATTTCATTTATCACATTTACCGACATAAAAGGGGAGTAGGTTATCTCATTTATCACATTTACCGACATACAAGGGGAGTAGGTTATTTCATTTATCACATTTACCGACATACAAGGGGAGTAGGTTATCTCATTTATCACATTTACCGACATACAAGGGGAGTAGGTTATCTCATTTATCACATTTACCGACATACAAGGGGTGTAGGTTATTTCATTTATCACATTTACCGACATACAAGGGGAGTAGGTTATCTCATTTATCACATTTACCGACATACAAGGGGTGTAGGATATTTCATTTATCACATTTACTGACATACAAGGGGTTCAGGAAAAAAAAAACTCATATTTCAAGCAATTTTCAAATTCAAAACATACGTCGTCATTTACTTTTAATAAGATAAAAAATAAACTTAGGTGGGTCGTATCACGATAGGGAATCGACAAAAGACACGGTACCGTGTCGCAATTCATCCACCCTCTGTTTGTAAACAAAGCCCGCGCATGCGGAGATCGGATGGGATGTCTTAGGATAAGTGGATGGTAGAAGGAACCACACCGGACCGGGCCGTACCGGCGCGGACCTGGAAAATATTCTCGCCGACAATCCCGACCGGCAACTGGTGGTGAAGGTCCACGCCGGAGACGTGCAGGTCCGTAGCAGTGTGAACACAATAATGTGTTTCCCATTGAAGAATACTTTGTTGGTCCGGAACGGTACGTTCCGTGACGGTCACTTTACGTATAGTGTGAATCAGCCTTTAGGTCCCCGTCCCGCTTTCTGGTAACACTTAAATGTAGTACATTTAATTAAGTGAGGCTGAAACTCATCACTTTATACTGCATAAGATGTACTGTAATATATCTGAAAAATCTCGCGTCTGCGACCCCAAACAAGGAGGTAAAAGTAATCAGTAGTTGTGTCCGCGTCTGCAAAAATTAACATTTTAACCTACGCCGTTTTATCCGCAACCTACGTATATAGGCACGTGGCGCGTTTCCCAGACATCGATCCTGCTCGCAGGGTTGTTTCTGTACGAGACAACCCTGAGTAACTCATGGCTGCGGCAAGACAGCCGATCCTGCAGGGAGGAACTTGGGATGGACAGGATAGCGGCGTGGGAGCTTGCTCGAGAGAACTACCGGTGTTGCACCGGGAGTATGGACGGCGAGTGAGTGAAGAGACGCACCTCAGATGTATTGTAACGCCAGAATTTTCCTCTTTTCCACACTCCAACACGACCTCTGCGTGTAACGAAACACACGAGAAATTAATCCAGACAATGAAAGATTTTGCCGGCGCCGGAGATCGAACCCGCGACCAGCGAGACGGGAGAGCCACTCCTTAACCAGTCGGCCAAAGAGGTACCCCCCTGGTCGAGTGAGTTATGGGAGGTTCGCCCATCAGGCAAAATCGCCGCACTACACGGCTCCCCATTCCTATGTAGATTAATTTCTGTGTGTTGAGCTTTCCCATTTTCTATGAACTTCGGAGAGCATGGGCCATCACTCTACCTGTTACCCACTCGGGGTGACACATCAGAACCACAGAAGATAATGCCACCGCCTTGCCACCAGTGTAACGCCAGAATTTTCTCTTTTACTACACTCCCACACGATATCTGCGTGTATCGAAACACCCGAGAAATTAATCCAGACAAGGAAAGGTTTAGCCGGCGCCGGAGATCGAACCCGCGACCATCGAGACGAGAGAGACACTCCTTAACCAGTCGGCCAAAGAGGTACCTCCTGGTAGAGTGAGTTATGTGAGGCTCGCCCATCAGGCAAAGTCGCAGCACTACAGTATGCTTCCCATTAGTTAGTTAGTTAGTTAGCATTTTATAAGAAATAGATATCCGGCTCCGCCTCCACCTTCACGGAGCTCTAAAATTTGGTATCCGATACATGTAAATAACCTAAATTGAGTTAGTTTAATGTGCGAGAGAGCCTATGGACCCTTCTAGACCCTTTGCTCGCCATCGGAATTTCAATGAAAGACCAGTAGAAACCTAGAGTTCCTCTAGAATATTTTTAATCCATGTGTTTAGCCACGCTACCTCTATAATTCCTTGACATGTCTAGCACTGCCTAATAACCTTAGCAAATAAACCAATTGTATAATATATACGCCTCTGCAGTGCAGTGGTAAGCGTACCTGTCTACGAATCTGCTAGACTAGGTTCGAATCTCGGCCAGGGCAGTCAGGCCGGGTTCCCACTATTCCGTTTTGACGATCCCGTCGACCGTCAATGACGTCATCGACGGTGACGACAGTGGGAACCGGGCTCCGCGCGCGGATCCCCGTCGGCCCGCCCAGAGATGAATCTAAGGCGGGGTTTCCACTATTCCGTGACTATCCGTCGACCGTCAGTAACGTCATCAACGGAGCCCGAGCCCCGTGCGGAGCCCGTCCAGAGATGAACTCAAGTTAACTTTTGGATCCGGGGTAGGGGGTGGTGGTGCCTGACCAGTGATGTTGAATATTCTACATATCATGAAAATATGAAATATATGTACTTAGCTACAAAATAACATGTACAAGAAGTCGTTGTGGTTAATGCTGCCCATATGTTTGTCAACAAATGATGAGCGATGGACTGACGGAGTGGATCATCCGTGCCGAGCGGCCACAGTTTCACTGACGTCATTTTGACGTCATTAACGTCGACAGATCCGTCAAAACGGAATAGTGGGAACCCCGCCTAAGGTAACTTTTGGGTCCGGGTAGGCGGCGGTGGTGGCCCGTCCAGTGATGTTGAATATTCTTCATATTATGAAAATATGAAGTGGAAGTACTAAGTTACAACATAACATATACATACATTTCAATATAATAATAGATATACATTTGCATTATGTACATCTATTTCGTTTGGCAATAAATATCTTTTGTTGAAAATTGGAAGTTTGGCAACAAAGCACACCGCCGCACCACTCAGGTGTAAAGAAACCCACAGGTGTGGCGGGGAGATCGGTGGCAAATATATGTATTCTGCTGCTGCAGAGAACACCCGGGGTACATTTGCAAGCTATTTCAGTTCCTCCCATATCAAAATTATATTGTGAACAGGGACCGACATTCAACAGGCAGGCAGATGGTTGAGAATTCAATCAGTTGTTGTTTTTTAGTTATTCATTAGCAGAGCAGACCTCAGAGCCTGCCTTGGACTGGGTTTTACCACATCTCCCTTGTAGAGTGTATGTTGAGTTGTCTGCTAGTGTGGTTGTCCTGCCATTCCACATGTAATGATCTGTATGATTTAATTATAATTTCAAGGCTTGAAATAATTGTTGGCGTGGCCAGAACCTTCGCCTCCTCCTACCTGGCTTGCCTTCTGACCCAGTGGCAAGTATACAAAGGCAGCAATCAAGAAATCGCTGTTGTCAATGTGGTCCATGCTTTGTTTGTCAACAAGCGGCGTGATGGATACCATCTCCTCAGTACCGAGCGCCCACCATTTTTGTGACGTCATTTTGACGTATATTAACGTCTACGGATCCGTGATAACGGAACACTGGGAACCCTGCCTCAGTGTATAGCCCACCTGCTGTCCATCCTTTCTTTCGGTATGGTCGATAAATGGGTACCTGGGAAAACCTGGCGAAGATAAGCTATTGTTACCCGGATTTTATACTGGCCCTATGTCGGGTTAATTACGTTCTCTCCCACCTCGGGCTCAGAGGTCCAATGGGAAAGTGGTAAGCACCGCCGTCACCCACAGCTTACATTTACCTTTGTAATTTATATTAATCTACGGTTTAAATGGTCACAACCTACACAACACCGGTCTGGCTATTTGGTTGGAAACTTCTACATCGTTAAGCTTCAGGAACAATAAATTGATGATTAAAAAGTGCCAACGAACAGCATGACACTATATAGAGATGACAGAGGGATCTATTCAAGATAAAAATATTCATAAACTCAGTTGTACGATGCATGGTAGAAACTTAAATTACAATAATTTTTATGGAGTTACTCACCGTCACTTGAGGGACGCATTTCCTTTAATATGGGACGCAAAGCAAAGCTCCGGACGAGGAAGGGCGGCTGGGCGGACACACACAGAAGACCAGCGGCCAGGAGAACCATTCCCGGCGTCATTCTGCCTCACAGTGTTGCTCCTTACCGGACTACTCCACAATATTTATATACACGAAAGGCCCTGCCATCCCTAGTCCTCCTTTCTAATTGGTAAAGAAATCATTTTAGGACTTAACAGCTTTTGTATACTAATTGGAGGTCATTACTGCCCACCACAAATACTTTATCATCTTATTCCTTGACATAAAAACTTGAGTGACTCATTAAAATAATTATCATAAAACAATTAATTAGAATCATCTGGCTCATTTTAATCACGGTGCATGTGTCAAATATATGCAGCAATTTTCTATGCTCCATAATAACTATTATCTAATTTATCATGTGTGTGTGTGTGTGTGTGTGTGTGTGTGTGTGTGTGTGCGCGCGCGCGCGCGTTTCAAACTCAAATTGATAACGTGCCAGAATCGTAATCGTCAGCCTCCAAAAACATTGAGTCATTGGACCAGTATCTATAATACGACCTCACACACCTCATACCTTCTCTCATCCAGTAATCATTTCTATCAGCGAAAAACTTTTCGTCTTGAGCAGGGCGCGATCCCCAGCCTGTCGGATGGCATTCCAGTGTGTTATCTACTTTACCACGAAGGTGTGTGTGTGTGTGTGTGTGTGTGTGTGTGTGTGTGTGTGTGTGATTGTATTCACCCACGGCCTGATTACAAGTTGGGCTTACAATCGCCAGCAATTAGAGGCGTTCTGGCCCCCCAGAATTGCCAGTTATCGCTAGCTACTTTAACTAAAAATGAGTCAAGGCCTGTTGAAGCTATGAGGACTCGCACACTTTAAAATCTCTCACGTGATAAATCATGATGCACTGTGCCTATAGTCTACAAGACATTGATCCCAAGTGTTTATACTAACAATTTTCAGGTGAAGTGGTGAGAAACACTCAACCATTTAGTTATTACAAGCTAAATACTCGCACGCAAGCTTACACTATTCTCGCATTTTTTTCTTATCTCCTACCGCATGTATAGCTTGAACCATGTTTCTAATAGATGCCACGAAGATTAATGTTAAATCTGGAAAGTACCGAACAGAATCTAGCCAGTAGAACTCGTGGTAAAGATATATTTAAAAGGCCGGAACACGCACAGTACCGAAATGAGCCGTTGAGGGGCCGAACTCACTCCCACCAAGACTTACCAACACAAAGGGCTGTAGCTGTCTAGGACACTGGGGAGAAAGAAACAGTGGAACACCTAATTGTAGAATGTAGCAACTACGAGAGGCAGAGAGGGGAGTTAGTACCAGAAGAAGTGATGGTGATGAGCCGATGAAAAGCGATACAGGTCAAAAGAAGAAGAAGAAGAAGGTTTGTTTTGGTTTGGAATGCCAAGTCGTATAAATCTTCCTCCAAGGTATAAATACATAATGAACAAGTAAAGTCTGTGTTCGTGATTTATTAATTGCTGTCTACTGTATCAAGTGCCTACAACTGATAGTACATAAGTTTTTGTAGACCAAAAAACAACGAACAACATGTAGATTCAGGCTGCTGTGCAACCGAAGTTTCATAATTTCATTTATCATAATACCGCATCTGTGTCAAAGATTATTGAAGAATAATGTTCTCAATTTTCATAACTTTGTTTTGAATTACACTGGGATAAGCAAAACATTTTTTTTATAGTAAACCCACTTTTTTGTACAAAATTACGCTTTCCAGTTAATCTGGCATTCTTTTTCAAGGGCCAGAACGCCTCTAATAACCACCCCCGACCCGAGCAAGCTCCACCTCTCAGTGGACCGCCAGCACTCCTCGGGCGAGCGGCCGGGGGGTCCTTCTGCTGCGGCGTGGTTGACCCGCTTGGTCATCCTCGCTTAGGGCCCCACCGCGGCAGTCAAGTCGATCGGTCGGCTGCTCGCCCGTGCACCGCTACGGGTGTCTGCTGGGCGCCTGCCCGGAGAGCCCGTGCCTCCGTCGCTGCTCGCCGGCTGTTACCCGTGGCTGTGGCGGCGGCGGAGGCGTCCCGCTACGAGCTTGCATTGCTCGCCCACACGAGCGGGCTGCTCCTGAGCCAGAGCTCGGAGGGCCCGTTCCTCCGTCGCTGCCCCCCGGTTTATACCCGTGGCTGAGGCGGCGACGGAAGGGCTCCCCCACCCGCCGCACGCCCGCGGCGGGTTCCCCTCTGCGACGGGCCGTCCACAGTGACAAAGGCCCGTTCCCCCTTTTTAGGGGGTGAATCGAGAGAAGAAAAGAAGAAGCAAGCTCCAGTGGAACGCCAGCACTCCTCGGGCGAGCAGCCGGGTGGCCCTGCTACGGAGGCGAGGTGGACCCGTGGGGTATTCCTCGCTTAGGGCCACCCCTCCGTGGTCGGGTCGACCAGTCGGCTGCTCGCACGAGTACCGCTACGGGTGTCTGCTGGGAGCCTGCCCAGAGAGCCCGTGCCTCCGTCGCTGCTCGCCGGCTTTTACCCGTGGCTGTGGCGGCGGCGGAGGCTTCCCTACACCCGCCGCACGCCAGCGGCGGGTTCCCCCCTGCGACGGGCCGTCGCATAGACAAAGGCCCGTTCCCCCTTTTTAGGGGGTAAATCTTAAAAGAAGAAGAAAGAAGAAGAGCAAGCTCCTCAGTGGAACGCCAGCACTCCTCGGGCGAGCAGCCGGGTGGCCCTTCTACGGAGGCGAGGTGGACCCGTGGGGTCATCCTCGCTTAGGGCCACCCCTCCGTGGTCAAGTCGATCAGTCGGCTGCTCGCACGTGTCAGCTACGGGTGTCTGCTGGGCGCCTGCATAGAGAGCCCGTGCCTCCGTCGCTGCTCGCCGGCTCTTACTCGTGGCTGTGGCGGCGGCGGGGGCTTCCCCACACCCGCCGCACGCCAGCGGCGGGCTCCCCCCTGCGACGGGCCGTCGCACCGACAAAGGCCCGTTCCCCCTTTTTAGGGGGTAAATCCTTGAAAGAAAAAAAGAAAAGAGCAAGCTCCTTATAGCCGATCTCTGGGCACTACCAGGACCTTCACACACCACACAGCCCATCCCCCTTGCTCAAGGGGGGACAGTAACCGCTCCTGTCAGTGGAAAAATCCCCCTGAGCTGGGCCTGCAAGACCATGGATCCTGGCAGCGCAGCGCTCTACCACTGAGCTACCGGTGCAGTGTGTGTGTGTGTGTGTGTGTGTGTGTGTGTGTGTGTGAGGGGGTGGGGGCGTAAGTGGGTGAGTGTGTTATGTGTGTGTGTGTGCGTCTGTGCAAGTGTGTGTGTGTGTGTGTGTAATTCACCTCTTGGTCTGCTGCGGGTCTCTCTCGAGACAGCCAGCCGTTCCCCTACGGAAGAGCACAGATATCGCGTACCTACTCACTGCTAGGTGAACAGGGGCTACACGTGAAAGAAGATAAACCCAACTTATCTTCACCCGGCCGGGGAATCGAACACCGGTCCTTCTGGTTGTAAGCCAGACGCTCTTGTGTGTGTGTGTGTGTGTGTGTATGCTTAGTTTTTTTCTGTTTATATAATGTATTGCACTGGTCTCTCTCTCTCTCTCTCTCTCTCTCTCTCTCTCTCTCTCTCTCTCTCTCACACACACACACACACACACACACACACACACACATCGTCTCCCATGTTAAAATACTGAAGATAAAAATATATACAGTGGTCCCTCGTCTATCGTGGGGGATAGGTTCCAGAACCTCCCGCGATAGGCGAAAATCCGTGAAGTAGGGACCTTATATTTATTTTATTATTTATATAATATATTTTATATATTATATTTTATATATATTATTTATATGAGCACGCATCTCTGTGAATTTCGCCCCAGCCCGTGTGAACTCGGTCACCCAACCACTAGTTTCTCGAGAGAGATTCATATTCGGCTACATTTCACGGGAAATTCATCGAAATTCTAGTCAGAAACTCAGTCACCAACATGTCGGTTAATTTCTCGTGAGGTCGGTAAGTTGCGGTCACAAGAAGAAGAGGAGCGTATCAGCTGATCGGTTCAGTAGCTATCCGCGTGTTTATTCCATACCCCAAAGAGTTCCACGAAACTAGATAAGCTTGGAGTAATCATGTTGAGCAGGTTTTGGACTTATGTCTTGTCCAAGTGTAGTCATTGCCTCATCATGTCTGGGTCCTCACTGCCAAATTTTCGTAGCATTAAACGGTAGACAGCTGTAACACACTCTCCCTTTGTCTCCGAGCTAACCACTCACGAACCAACAAATGCTACGGTCCCTGAGCCAATCAGCGCCCAGGATACAGAATACAGTGCTCTGGTTCGTCGCCTCCCATCCATCAGCCAGTAGTGTGCCGTGTACGATCTCACGTGGGCAAACTAGCTCAAGCGGAAGCGGCCATAACTGGGTTTTCCATAGGTGCGAGTCTTTGTCTACTCATCTGCTGTTCGCTACGTATTTTATTTCGATTTAATATTCTTTTAATATGTTTTAAATAATTTTTTTGATATTGTTTTCAATTTTTTTGGCTAGAAAATGCTTCTTTTACTGCAAAAATAGTTAAAATAATAAATATATTAAAATACCTCAATACCGCAAAATCCCGCGATACAGCGAAAAATTCGCGATACGAAACTAGATATATACTATTTAAAAATCCGCGATACAGTGAGACCGCGATAAGTGAATCGCGATATGGCGAGGGATCACTGTATACGTAGTTGTGGAATCGGTAAAAACACGGAGATAGGGTATTAATAAGGTTGAAGTAAAAATGTGTGTGTGTGTGTGAGAGAGAGAGAGAGAGAGAGAGAGAGAGAGAGAGAGAGAGAGAGAGAGAGAGAGGAAATTCTGTATTCTCTCCATCCGAAACGATCTCTCTTTTGGCCACTCTAATCGCTATATGAGAGCAACAGTTGCTGGGCTTTTTTTTTTTTTACATTTTTTTTTGTCCTTGAGTTGTTCTCTGTGCTGTAAAAAAAATACTCATACAGTTATACTCATTTATTTATGTTTATATATTGTAACACACACACACACACACACACACACACACACACACACACACACACACACACACTTTCCGTGCAGCGCCGCACTCGGCGACTCAGAGAAACACCACGAAAGTACTATTTTGACTTAACTCGGTTCCTCTTTTCTATTTCGGAAAAAAAAATTATGGTTGTCGTTTGGAGCCAAACGTCGAAACGTGGTACCTGCTGGTAATAAAAAAATGTATTTACCCTTTGCTGGTAAGATTTTAAGGTTTACATCTGTGTATGGTGTATGTGACCGCTGAGTGGCGAATGTGCCGCGGTCCACAGCCTCCCCCTGAGCGGCCCAAAACAGGCAAAACACAACTGGGAGGTTTCGTATTTTTCTTATTTTGCTCTCCAGCAGCTTAAGAATGAATTAATTTCCTGATAGATAATTGTTAGTTTAAGTAACTGTAGCTATTTTCACTTCTGGTCTCAAGATAAGTGATTTACAGACGCCCTCTCGCTGGAGACAGCGCCGAACACCGAAACGGTTGTAAACAAAGTCTCCCAGCCAGGCAGTGCACTTTGTCTCGCGACCCTCTAGAGTTGCCCTCAGCGTCTTCAGGTCATCTCCCATCCTGGCCCTGCAGGCAGAGGCAGGCCTTCCTTCACTAGACCACAGGCGCAACACCAAGACGGTCACCACCTATCACAAAGTGACATCGTCTCCTCACTCTTCGCCACTATCCTATCCCAACATTGACTTGACCCGCTCTCTGCCACCCAAACATAACGCCACATTGCCTGTGGTGCTCCACACAGCCTGACACACCAGAACACTTCCTACGGCACTGCCCAAGATTTCAATCCCTCCGCACCAGCCTCAAAGCATCCCTAACAAGACTCCACATTGTAACGACCCTTCAAGGCGTCCGCTCGAGAGTCGTTCCGGGTGCTCATCACAACCACCATCTCCACCCTACCAACGGCCCCAACCGTCAGCACCAAGACTCCGACACTTCGATACCTCAACACCTCAATTCCAGCTACTGTGTCGACCACAACGCTTCGACACCTCAACACCTCGACCGAATCAAGCCGGGCTTCGTCGGAGGATATATATATGTACCCGGCCGCCAGTGAGAGACAGAGACACGCCAGTCCTCGTCGACGGACCGATTCGGTCGGCTAGATTTCGATCGCCGATAGAGTCGGTCTGTCGGCATCCTGCTACGGGCCGCCATTAGGCTAAGCCCGTGCTCCCCCGCGCAAGGAGGGAGCATTTATGTCCGGTCCGGTTTTTTGAGTGAAAAATGATGAAACCCATGAATCTCGTGTTTTAAAGGCCATTTAAACGCCGGGGGCGTGGTTGTTTACGCGCGGGCATTTAAATAGCGTCTCAGAGATCATGCTGGTTTTTTTCCCGTCCTTTTAGCATTTATTGTTATTTTTTTATGACTCTTTTTAGTTTAAATTCTACGCATTCTGGCATCTTGTTTCTAACCAGAATGAGTACAACTAGCCTCGCACAAGGCCCTCCAGTGCGTTGCTTACTTTCAAGGGAAGTGTAACACGTTTTTTTCTGTGAAGCTAACCACGTGTTTCTACCTTTTTAGCTTGTTTTTGAAGCTGTTTTGCTATCAGTGCATCATAATATTGTATCAGAATGCCTAAAGTAAAGGGACACAAACTTAAACTCCGATAATTGGCTAAAAGTGCGAGAGAAAAGAGAAAAAATGTGAGAGAGAAAACACCTGTGATCCAAGAAGCTGAACCTACTACCTCCAAGGAACCAACTAGTTCACAGAAACGAAAAAGTTTGTTTGCACAGGCTGATGTTGACAAAAAGAGTGAGAATAGAGAAAATATAATAACTTCAAAAGAGGACATTAGAGAATTAGCAAAGAAAGTGGTGTGTAGTGAGTGTGTTGGTGGGAGCGAGGTGAATGTTATATTTACTCATCACCAAATAGACACATATTACTGTGTAAAAATGTGAATGTGGCTGTGTTATATATGATAACAATGTAAGAAAACCCCAAATGAAAAAGGGGGAGAAATATTATCCCCTAACTACTTTACTAGTGTACTGTATGATGATTTTGGGAGTGGGATATGATGGGGCAGACAAGGTCCTCTCTTTTCTGAGTCTGAGAACATTTGTGCGTAAAACTTACACTCGTTATGCGAAATATGTAACAAAAGTGACCATTGAAAATACAAATAACATCTTGGATAAATGCAGAAACATTGTTTATGATAATAGCTCAAAGAATGAAGATGGTTTGGCGAATGTTGACGTGACATTTGATGGATCGTGGCACAGTAGGGGACACAAATCCAACTTTGGTATAGGAGCAGTGATCGATGTAGATAGTGGTTATGTGCTGGATTACCATGTGTGTTCTAAACTCTGTGACATGTGCACAAGCAAGGCCACTCAAATGAAAAAGAAGAAAGATGACCAGGGACAGGAAGCGGAAAATATAGCATGGAAAGAACAACACAAGGAAGAATGTGACATTAATTATGAAGGTGTTTCAGGAGGCATGGAGAAAGCTTCAGCTGTTGTAATGTGGACAAGATCTGTAAATTACAACCTAATGTACTGAACATTTGTCTCTGATGGAGATAGCTCTGCCTATAAAGCAGTGTGTGAACTAAATAATGAGAATGGACCCTATGGAAAAGAAAATACAGTAGAGAAGGCTGAATGCATAAATCATGTATCTAAACGATTGGGAACTGGACTGAGAACAGCTAAGCAACAATCAAAGAAAGGAACAATGAGTGGAAAGAATAAGCTAACAAATGTTGTTATTGATAATTTACAGTACTACTTTCAAATATCCCTGAAAAGGAAACTCCACACAACACCAGCTGAGATGCGTAAAGAAATACTCTCAACCTTCTACCACTGTTCCTCTACAGACAGCAATCCTCAACATGACATGTGTACAAAGGGACCAGAGAGCTGATGTTTTTATAATAAAGCTGTTGCAAGGAATGAGGTCCCCAAGTCTCACACAGAAATGCTTGTACATTTCCGCCTGGAGGACAAAGAGCTGGCCATAGTGAAGGCTGTTTACGACCGCCTTACTACAGATGAGATGATGAAAAAGTGTCTTCTTGGCCTAACCCAGAACAGAAATGAACATTTACATTCGATAATATGGAGAATCACCCCAAAACATCGGAATGCCTCACCACGAATGATAAGATTTGCAACAGCAGCAGCTATCTCAATATATAATGTTGGTTATGAAAAATGTAACATTGTTCATTTACTAGGAGCTGAGTTCACCACCTCCATGGAGAAGTACTTGCAAAAGAAAGATAATTCTATGGACTCCCCAATCAGAAAGAATATGAGAAACAAGAACCTGAGAGTAACAATGGAGAAAAGAATTCAAGAGTACCATGCAGGTGGATTCTGAGGCTGCCCCACCCACACACCGCAACAAAAACACTCATTCTCAAAAAATGTAAGTTATTGTTCTTTAAGTTCTTATAACTTTGCCATTTCTCAACCAATTTTTGTCATTCTTGTGTTGTTCTCTTTGCAATTAATCTTTCTTTCTAATGGACAAAATAAAAACGTACATTGACAGCGAAATAATTATAAAATATTGCATAAACTGTAGATTTTGTCCCGAATTTGCGATATTTTGAAAAAAGTATTTTTTTTCACCCAGTTAATATTAAAAATTTGAAACTATTTTTTAGACAAGTTCTTGGGGAACATGTTATGTCTTTTCACACAAAAAATCAGGAAGATAGTATAAACAATTTTTAAGTTAAATGCGATAATAGTAAAGATAGTTTTATACATTAATAATATTTTTTTATTGTTTCTATTTCATGTATCGTCCTGAAACTTTCTACACACGTGAGTAGGTGCAACAACACCTTGTTCTCATTACAATGTCATGTAAATAGGTTGATTTTTTTATACCCTTCCAAAAAACCGGACCGCGCCGTCTTAACGGGTCGTCTTCGGACAAGGGCCTGTTCCCCTAGTGATACTAAGGGTAAATCTTTAACAACAACAACAAACAACAGTGAGAGACACAGAGACACGCCAGTCCTCCTCGGGTGAGCAGTTCGGCCCGCCCTTCCGGTCCGCCGGTTAAATAGACTGTCTGACTGCTCACCCGGGTCCTGCTACGGGCTGCTACTGGGCGCCTGCCCGGGATGGGCGGCCCGTGTCTCCGTCGTTGCTCGCTGGCTGATACCCGTGGCTGTGGCGACGGCGGAGGCATCCCTACAACCGCCCCGAGTTTTGCATGGCTCGCCCCCCATTACAGGGCTGCCTTTATGCAGAGGCCCTGTCTCCTTATTAAAGGGGTAAGTCTTAAAAGAAAAAAAAGTGAGAGACAGAAACACGCTAGTCCTCGTCGACGGACCGACTCGATCGATTAGATTTCGATCGCCGATAGAGTCGGTCTGTCGGCATCCTGCTACGGGCCGCCACTAGGCTAAGCCCGTACTCCGGCGCGCAGGGAGGGAGCATTTTTGCACTCTTAACGGACAAGGGCCCATTTCCCCTATTGCAGTGGTTCTTAACCTTTTTTGGCTGCGACCCAAAATCCTGTCCAGATCGACTATGGCGACCCTTACCTTCATAAACACTTTTTTTTTTTTTTTATTCTAAAATAATCGTGCTTGTAAAAACGTGTGACAAAAAAAATCATATGCAGAGATTTTTATTGATACAAGTAGATCCATGAGAAATAAAACAGTGTAGTAGGATTTACTAGAATCAAAATCAAAATGTTTCATAATATAAAATGAAATGTATAATTAGGCTATAATTTACCGTTGTGGAAAAGATAAATTATTCCTACAATCCTACTTGACATGAGATATGGTATTAAAATCAATGGGATCCTTGACACTGGATTGTTTTCGTCAGCTCTTCAAATCTGGGTGATTTTGATGATAGGCTGCATCTTAGGTCATCCTCTGGTTGCAAACGGTTTCAGTGTTTTGTCTTTGTGACTGTGAGGGCTGAAAATCCTGCCTCACACAGGAAAGTTGTAGCAAAGGGAATTAGCGTTTTCAGGGCTTCACCTCCAAGATTGGGCTTTTCTTTATAAACTTTGATCCAAAATGAACTCAATGATTCATTTTGCCTTAAAAATCGTAATGAAGTGTTTTGTCATTCTGGATCTCAATAAGCTCCTCCTGTAGCTTGCTGATGTTTGCAATTTCATCCGGTAAGTCTTCAGCTTCAATGTTGAAGGGGTGTCTTACCCAACTGTAGTTGAGCGTGTTTTCTGGAATGTAATGATCAAACTGTCTAATTAGTTTGGATATATGTCCCTCAATAATGCCTTGGACTTGGATGAGAGAAAATCTTTCATCCTCCAGGAGTAGGCTCAACGATGGAAATGATGCAATCTATCCAGATTTGATTTTATTCATCCACAACTTCAGTTTCCTTTTGAATGCTAATAGTTTCTCAGAAAGCCCAACCAATGTCTGATCGCGACCTTGCATTGAAATGCTCAAAGAATTTATCTCAGCAAACATATCTGCAAGATAAGCTACTTGCATCAACCATTTTGACTTTGAGAATTTGTGGGCCAGTGGATGACTCTTTTCTGTCAAAAATAGCTCAGTCTCGGTCCGCAATTCCAGCAAGCGTTGGAGCACCTTTCCTTGTGATAGCCACCTAACCTCAGAGTGGTACAACAGATGTATGTGCTCAGATCCAAAATCAGAGCACATTTGAGTGAATAACCTTGAGTTCAGAGCCCTAGCTTTAATGAAATTAACAATTTGAGTTACCTCCTGCATCACCTCCTGTAACTCATGTGACAACTTCTGAGAAGCAAGATTTTCACAGTGAAGTAGACAGTGAACAACCACCACACTCGGATTTTCTTCCTTAACTCTCGCGATGAAGCCCTGACGTGCTCCTAACATTGCTGGTGCTCCATCACAACAAACACTGTAACACTGCCTCCAGAGAAGTCCTTCTTCCTTGAAGAATGAATCCACCTTTATGAAAATGTCTTCTCCAGTAGTTGTGGTTTGCAATGGCCGGCAAAACAGAAACTCTTCTTCCATATATTCTGGACCTGGATACCGTACGTATGTCATGAGTTGGGCATCATCACTAACATCAGTTGATTCTTCCAGTTGGAGACTGAACTGCCCACTCTTTTTTATGGCTGCAATCACCTGTTCTTTTATGTCATGTGACATGCTCTGAATTCGTTTTTTATCTGTGTCATTTGACAGGGGAACATGTTCAATTTTCTTGGCAAATTCATTTCCATAAATTTTTCGCACCATATCAAGAGCTGCAGGCTTTACCAATTCTTCGCCAATGGTATGTGCCTTTTTAGCTTTTGCAATTCTCCAAGCTACAAGGTACGAGGCAAGTGTTGATTGCTGCACGCTCATAACCGCTGTGTTGGTAGGAGCATCTAGTCTCTGCCTTTTCAGAACATTTAATTTATATAGATAGGAATATTGGGAATATAATAAGTCTACATATCCTTGGTGACCCATTCAAATGGCTTGGCGACCCAACTTTGAGTCGCGACCCGGGGGTTAAGAACCACTGCCCTATTGATACTATGGGATAAATCTTGGAGGAGGAGGAGTGACAGACAGAGACACGCCAGTCCTCGTCGACGGACCGACTCTGTCGGATAAATTTCGATCGCCGATAGAGTCGGTCTGTCGGCTTCCTGCTACGGGCCGCCATTAGGCTTAGCCCGTGCTCCCCGGCGCAGGGAGGGAGCATATTTGCCCTCTTAACTTCTTGTCTTCGGACAAAGGCCCATTTCCCCTAGTGATACTAGGGGATAAATCTTAGAGGAGGAAGAGTGAGAGACTCAGAGACACGCCAGTCCTCGTCGACAGACCGGCTAGATTTTGATCGCCGAGAGAGTCGGTCAGTCGGTAGCATCCTGCTACGGGCCGCCATTAGGCTAAGCCCGTGCTCCCCCGCGCAGGGAGGGAGCATTTTTGCCCTCTTAAAGGGCCGTCTTCGGACAAGGCCCGTTTACCCTAGTGATACTAGGGGACAAATCTTGGAGGAGGAGAAGTGAGAGACAGTCTAGTCTCACTGTGGGGTTCTTGAAAAGGTCTGGACTTCTGAAGATCTCGAAGATTCTCACCAATAAAAAATATAGAATATAAAATATCTGAAAATTGAGTTCTCAGACTCACAGCCCCTTCTCGTCTTTATTTCGACCAATCACACTCTCATAGGGGCAAGCAAAGACCAGCTGTACCGTACTCTTAAGTTTATTTAACTCAACAAGGAAAACTCTGCTGGAAATGAGGAATAATTAATTAATCCAGGCACACAGCTACCTAGCTAATTGTCTTAAAATACCTTAGGCAAGATACTATACTCGGCTGTAGATGGGCGCGCCTGAAGCCCGCCTGGATGCCACATGGTCTCACGTCCACAGTGAAATCCTCCTGCCGTCTTTCGTAACCTCTCCGCAACACGCCTCTCGTAACCACCCAGGGCTTCCTGACCTGAAGCACACAGTCACGGTGACTTGTGGATGCCTGCAGGAGGTAGGAAGACCCACCACGATGGAGACACGTGGAGGCGGGAGAGGGAGAAGGCGCGTCCGCCCAGCAACGACGTAACAACAAGAAGGATGGCCCGGACGTTCGCTGGGTCGCGCGCTCTGGCTTGCCCGGTGGCCAAGATGCCAACACTCGCCACAACCGACATCTCTTGCTCTGCATAACATTTAAACTAACGCCCTAACGGCTATGGGTTATTATTCATTAATAACCTAACACCATGCACTAAGTAAAAGTGGGTCATGCAACCCACAAATAGACGATAAAGTATTTGAATAAGCCCCACCCACGATAGTTCTGGGTCTGGATAGTGTACGGTATTAATTTTCCATGTACGGTATTAATTTTCCACTCTCGTCTATTCTTGGAATGAGGAATTCATGACATTTCGCCCCCCTCTGAGAAAACTTTTTCTCCAGGAGAAAAGTTTTTACTGCGCTACGCTGCCAACACGGTTATCATGCCCTACACCTGCACCTACAGGATACCTGTTCCTAATAGTACTTAGCATGTTCCTGATAGCACGTTCTCACACGCTTCCGCGCACCCTCTCATACTGTGGTGTATGTCAGTTAACCTCTGCTCAGGTAAATGACGGTTCGCCTGTGAGTGAAAAACCTCAACATTTACGTTAATACTCAAAATAGAGGGAAAACTCCCTAGCGAGGCGCCATTACCTGTTAGAGCGGGCTTGGCGAGCTTCGCCACATTTATTCACAGTATGTAAGTGGTGTTATGTATGTACACACAGTGAATGTGGGACAAATGTGGGGTAGATGTAGGTAGGTGTAAAATGGTGTAACTTATTATATAAATTCATGGCTATCTGCCTAATTTTTCCTACATTATCACACCATGCACCATACCATGCAACTTAAATTTTAGGCATGCCGCAAAACTCTCAGGCCAAACCTGCTTTTTCAGGGTTACATTTACGATTTCAACACCTACGGTTTATGACAGCTCCTATCTCCTCGAAAAACACATGGCCGGATGGCGGGGTGCACCGCCAACCACCCTCGCAGCCACCTAATCTGCACACTTTCGTCACTTGGTTCCTCGATTCAGCTGAATCTGAGGTCCCAAGATCCGAACATAAAGTCTCCGAGCCACCTATTCTGTCCACTTCAGTCACTTGGTTTGAACATGAGAACATAAGAACACGGGGAGACTGCAGGAAGCCGAGTGGCCTACACGGGGCAGCTCCAGAATCACCCCACAACTCACGATGGGTGAGGTGTAGTTTCAGGGGTCACAGGTAGAGGCTTGATCCTCGTTTACCGTCGGTATAGAGTACGCTCCAGTACCTTGTCACCTTACTGCACCCATACCTCACTACCACCTCGATCAGATTACTCTGCTACCAGACTCGACAAGAAGTCTCCCCCAACGTTGGCTTGCCCCTTTATGTACTTTACTGTGAACTGAAACTGCTGGAGATACAACGCCCAACGCATCAGGCGTGCATTTGCACTCTTTGAAGTCTTTAAACTGGCTAGGGGCAAATGATCAGTTTCGAGAACGAACTGATCGCCATATAGGAAAAAATAATATCTCTTGATTCCCTCTACTACTGCAAGGAGCTCTTTCTCTACCGTAGAGTAATTTCTCTCGGCTCCACGCAACTTCCTACTGTAGTAACTTACAGGAAACACCTGATTATTACTCTCTTGCATCAACACCGCACCAATGCCCTCCTGTGATGCATCGGTACGCAGAATGAACTGCTTATTGAAATCAGGCAGCTGCAAAATGGGCTCTTTGCATAACATGCTTTTAAGTGTCGCGAAGGCTTCCTCTTGCGCACCTGTCCATTGTATCCTATTGGGTGCATGTTTTCTCAAGAATTCATGCAGAGGGGCAGCCATGACAGCGCACTTGGGGATATAATCCCGGTAATATCCAGCTAAGCCCAAGAATGACTTTACCTGAGTTTTGGTCTGAGGACGTGGAGCATGTCTGACCTTTTCTATCTTATCCATCTGGCACCCATACTGTCCCTCACCAATGACATGACCTAAGAATAGCACCTTTTCGTGCCCAATCAAACACTTACTGGGCTTAATGGTCAGGTTGTAGTAGTGGAGCCGCTCCAACACTAACCTGAGGGTCTCAAGATGCTGCCTGAATGTGGGTGAGTGAATTAATACGTCATCCACGAACAGCTCCACTCCTTCGATACCTCTCATGACCTCGCGCATGACCTTGTTAAAAGCTGCTGGCGAGTTGGTCATCCCGAAGGGTAAGGCTTTGTACTGATACAAACCCCCAGGTGTACTAAAGGCCGTCACCTTGCGACTCTCCTCACTCAGAGGAATCTGGAAAAACCCTTTTGTCAGATCTATCTTAAAAAAAAAAATTATAGAATCCGCCAGAGTAGCAAATATGGCTTGCGGGTCAGACATTGGCTTGGTATCTACGCGCGTCACTGCGTTTACTTTTCGATAATCACCGCAAATCCTAATTCCTCCTTCTTTCTTCCTTACGACAACCATGGGGCTGCAGTAGGGAGAATTTGATCTCTATGATACCCGCTGCCTCCATTTCACTGATTTCGCTTTTTACAGCGTCTACCAGTCGTAAAAGAATCTGGTAAGGTCTTTGTGTGACAGGCTCCTTGCTTGTCAACTCGATTCGATACTCTGGTACCCGAGCAATCTTAGGTTTGTCAGAAAAAAAAACACTGTGTAGCGTGGAAAATAGAAAATATTAAATTAAATAAATAATATTAAAAGCTACATCCCTTTTTTAACGACCACTAGGGTTATGATGGTATGTGGTAGCGTGGTAGTCGTCGAGCGCTGGTCCCGGATGTTAAGGCCTCAGGACAAGTGAACACTCGTTCCGAAGTTTGTGACCAGAAGGGCGTTACTTGTGTGGTTAATTATGGAAGGTGGGAGGATTTCCGTGGGAACCACTTTTTGAGACAGCATTAAGAAACTGGATGGTGATAATGTACTATGGGGGGGATGTGTGTATGGTTCAGTAATCTCAAATGAGCAGCAAAACAGGCTCCAAATGATAACACTCAGTAAGGTTATATATAAATATGTATTTGGTTTCTTTTTGCAAAGGTTAGCGGAGTACTAAAAAATAAGACAAAAAAAATGAATGACCGACAGGCTGTAGGCCTCTAATCTAGCTAGCGACCGGCACAAGGGAGATTTGGGGAATACACAGAATGCTTAGCCATAGACTGGCTTAGCTCTAGTTGCTGGATGCGGAGGAGGAGGAGCTGGCGTGAGTGTCGGGCTCGGCAGGGGACGTTCACGATGGGAATGGGCGGTCCTGGTGATGGACAGACGGGCGCCGCTTGATGTGGAGATGGAGCGGCTCGGGTGGTGTGAAGAGACGGGCGCCCTTTGATGTAGGGAGCAGCTTGGGGCAGTGGTATTTCGGCCCCCCAGGACAGTCGAGGGACAGGTTACCCCGCCATACAAGTTCCCATCCTGTAGTCCGTCTCACCCCGCAGGCCGTGGGTGGTTTTTCAGGGGGGCTGAGTGGAGAGATGGACACCTCTCTCACGCAACACCAACTCGCTGCCTTTCCTTGCTAGGGATGCTGCTCGTCTCCTGACTAGCCCGCCTCACACAGAAGGCCGTGGGTGGGGTGTTCGTCTCCCAAGCTTCTGGCTTGCTGCAGTCGTGCTTGTCTCCTCACTTCTCTCCAGCTTCTGGCCTGCTGCAGTGGTGCTTGTCTCCTCACTGACCCGTGGGTCTCCTTGCCCTCTCCTTCTCGCCTCTGCTCCTCGCTAAGCTCCTCCCCCTTCTTCACGTGACTCCCTCTCGGCATTACAATCAAACCCTACCTATCTAACTAGTTATTGGTTTCTTAGAGGGGTTCGAGGCTTTGAGATGAGGGATTTCAGTAACTCGTTCATATATTCGCTCATTCGCTCGCCGTGTTATCTTCTCATAACCTTTTACGCACTTACATTCCTCAGCTACCCATTCACTCTCTCACTCATTCACTCTTTCACTCATTCACTCTTTCACTCATTCACGCTCCCACTCGCTCACACTTACTCACTCTGTTACTCACTGACTTACTCACATTCTCGTTCACTCACATTCGGACCGTTACAACTGCATAACCCTCTAGCAACGATGCTAATTGTTCCCTCTTCTCTGGGGCTAACTTTTCTCCCAACGTCACGTCATACACTGACTCTGTCTGTCTAGAAGAGACAATGAGAGGAGCCTCGCCGTCCTCATCATCCATTATTACTACCGCCGCTCCCACATCTACGATCTGAGGTTGAGAATAGTGAGCTGTAACTAACTCCAGACACCTCACCTTCTCATCATCATACTTTCTCTCAAGCAACCTGCGGCTGCTTCTGGGCGGTAGTATTGTTTCAGCATGTTGATGTGGAACCGTTTAGGGTGTCCATCAACCAGGAGAATATAATTAAGGTCATTGACCTTCTCCTGAACCTCGTAAGGTCCCTTCCACTAAGCTAACAGCGTGTTGCTCGCTGTGGAAAGCAAAACTAGGCACTGTTCTACACAGAGCTTACGTAACTTTGCCTTTCAATCGTAGTAACCTTTCTGTACTTTCCTTGCTTTAAGTAACTCCTCCTTAGCAATGTTACAGGTCTCCCTCAACCTGTCACCTAAATCTGACACGTACTGGTACGTGTTCTTGACGTTCGGGTCCGGAACATCGTCATCCCACAGCTCTCTCAATAACTGTAGCGGGACCCTAATAGACTTTCCATACATTAGCTCAAACGGGGAGAACCTTGTGGAGTTCTGCGGAGCTTTCCTGTACGCGAACAGCAAAGGAGCAAGATACCTGGGCCATTCCTTGGGCTGTTCGGCAGCCATGCGTTTAAGCATTTTCTTAAGTGTGCTGTTGAAACGTTCACACAGTCCATTCCCCATGGGATGGTAGGGCGTGGTACGTAACCCTTTACAAGGTAGCAGACGGAGTACTCTCTCCATCATCGCTGAGGTGAACTGAGTACCTCGATCACTCAGTATTTGTTTGGGTATGCCTACTCGGCAAAATATGATCATGAGAGCTTCAGCCACAGTTTGCATCTCAATATTCTTGAGTGGCACATCGCTGGCTCGGGGCTCTATTGGTCCCACCAAATCTACCGCTACTCTCTCAAAAGGAGAGTCAATGATGGGCAGTGGCTGTAAGCGAGCAGGCTTTACCCTTCCCCTATCTATAGTCTTTTAACATACATCGCACGACCTCACAAATCTAGCTACCTCCTGGCCAATCCCTGGACAGTAAAAATGTGCTTGTACGCGAACGAGTGTCTTGGCTCTTCCCATGTGACCGCCTAGAGCAGTGCTATGACCCAACTTGAGAACAGCCTCTCTGTATTTCGCAGGCACAACTAACTGCAATTTCTTTTCACCAGAGGGAGAGATAATTTGCCTATATATCAAGCCACGCTGCCTGATAAAACTGACACGGTTGTCGTTCAGCTGAATGACACTGTTTTCCTGCAGACGCTTCCGCACGCCCTGCAGGGTGGCGTCACTCTCCACCTCCTTCCTTACGTCCTCGCTGTTAGTTAGATCTCCAGGAGATATAACCATGAGAGGCCTAACAGTACTCTCACGCTTAGCAGCGGCTCGTGTCACTACTGCTGCGCCAATCTGAGGCTCACCTTTTTCTTGTAGCCTTTCACTTTCCCCAAAATCCTCTGGATCCAACACCGCGTTAGGTGTTTGAGTCACTTCATTCTTACCCACCCCGTTAGTAGCTCCGGGAATGTTGCCAATCACTAAATCATAGAGCGGTGTTTCGAGTGTCACCGCCATGATCCAGCCTGTGTAATAGGGTGACTTGACTTTTATCTTGACTTCAGGAGCTATCGCGCTATTCAACAGCCATATTTTTCTCCGTTCGCCTGTGAATTCATGGCTCCTAGCTAAACTGTGCCTCAGAGTACATATGGTAGAACCGCTGTCCCTCATCACCGTGACCTCTCGGTCTCCTAACCAACCTTTACTCAAGCTCAACCGATCATCGTACTGATTTGTGGCTACTCCGGCCAATAGTCATTGATTCTGCGTTACACCTACCTGCCTTACTGCAGCATTTTTGTGCCACTTATAGTTACCCTGATTCGGTCGCGGCCCATAACTTCCAGTCTTCGGACGCGGTGCATAATTCTGGTTACTTTTGGCTGAAGGCCACTGGCGGCTAATCGCACCGATGGTGGTGACGCCTTTTTGCAGGGTTTTTGCTAATCATTCTTCATTGTTGTCCCTTTTGTGTTTTGGTTCTTCCTGTTTGTTTGGTTCTGTGTTGCATTTTCTTGGTCTTTTTTTTGTTGGGTCTGTTCTTTGTCTGATTTCTTGTTGCATTAATTATTGTTCTTTATTGGGTTGTTTATTTGTGTCATTGTCTTTGTTGGGATTATTTTGCTTTGTTTTCTTTTACTAATCATGTCCAGCCTCGACGTATTTAAGGCTCAGGCTGAAGCACTGGGGCTAGAGGGCGAGGATCTCGGCCACTACGTTGTCCAGCAGCAAGCCATCGAGAGGGACGAGCGAGCTGCCGAGAGAGAGGAAAAGCGCCTCTTTGCCGAGAGAGAGGAAAAGCGTCTCCTGGCCGAGAGGGAGAAAGAAGAGTGGGCTGCCGAGAGGGAGAAAAGAGCGGGAGCGGGCTGCCGAGAGAGAGTTCCAACTGGCAAAGCTGCAAGTAGAAAAGGAGATAGAGCTCGCCCGTGTCGTCGGCCAAGGCCAAGCGGCTTCTCCTTCCTGTGAGAACGTCAGAGGACCTAAGTTACCCGCCTACCAAGAGGGAGAAGACATCAACAACTACCTCCTCCGCTTTGAAAGGGTGGCTGAACTTCTGCGGATCGACAAGGATAGCTACGCTGCGAGGTTGGGTTGTCTCCTCACGGGTAAGGCCACTGAACTGTATACTTCCCTGTCAGCTGACATAACCGAAGATTACGCTCTTTTGAAGAAAGCTCTCCTCACGGGGTTCAGTAAGACGGCGGACAACTATCGTCAAGACTTCCGTCACGCCAGGATTAGAGTTGGGGAAAACTACCAGCAGTTCTCCATCCACCTGACTCGGTTGTTCCAGGCGTAGTTGGAAGCCTCTGACGTCCCCTGCACTTATGAGGAGCTCCGGGAGTTTATGCTCCTGGATCAGTTTCTAACCAATCTTACTCCAGATTTGAGGATCTTCATCAAGGAGCCCCGGCCGAAACATCTTCCCGACGCAGTGAGACTTGCCGACGACTGGTCGTCTGCCCGCAACGCCTACCCGAAAGCTTCCTCTCCTAGTTCCCGAGACCCCTCTAAGGCTGCTTCGCCCACGAAATCTTCAGAGTCCTCTCAAGGAGCCTCCGCCAAGACCTCTGCCCAGCCCAGTACAGCAACCCTGAGGTGTCACCAATGCGGGGAGGAAGGCCATCTACGTCCGCGCTGCCGAAGAAATCCCCGCGCCTTCAAAGATGTCGAACCTGCTAAACCATCATATCAGGTAGGCTTTTGCCTTAATTAGTGCGGTACGCTATGTATTCCCGTAGGATTTGGTTGCTAAAATTGATTTTTTTGCTTGTTTGGACTCGGTAGGGACCAGACTTTCAGAAAATGAAGGGGTTCAAATTTTCCTACCCCTCCCACCCTTTTTGGGGGGTCACTTCCGTTTTGGCCCCCCTGGAATGGACTATGTCCCTATTTCCACTGTTTATTGACCGATTTCAGTAATGGAAGAGTTGTTTTATAGGTTTTAAAGTGACAGGAGCTAGATTATGCTACTTTCAGATCAACCGGAAGTGCCCTAAACAGACTTCCGGTTCACCGGATGGCATTTAAATGAGGAATAAACTTTGTGTCAACTCAGCATCACTTTAATAAAATTACCACAGGGTGACCTTTATTGGCTTTAACAAAGTTAGTCATATAGGTACATTACAGTCAAAATACCACTTTTTAATTATAGTCAGGCTAAACCTAGACATGGGTAAAAAGAACATCTGGTATAGAAATCCAGTATTCATTTCAACCACAAGCAAGGTAAGGAAAACCACCTGAATTCGATAGCTTTAGAGACCCTCAAAAATGGGATTATATTGGCCTATATTAGACAACACAAATCCATGCCATGTTTCCTACAAAAGGCATCACCCACATTCCTTTGATATGACCCTACATCTAGGTTTAGCCAGACTTTAGATTCACTTTAAATGTCATTGACGTAGTCGCATTGCCTGTAGCAATATTTTGGTCACTTAGTTACGGATTACATTAAATTCTACACTATTGTTCCTTGCTCTCTGTCTTCACAAAATCGGGGTAGTCTAATCCTCATCAGAGTCACTTGCTCGTATTTTCTCCAGAATTGTGTTCACACAGTCTCCGCCATAGCATTTGCAAAGAGGAGTGCAAGGCAAACCATTTTTAGAGCAACTACATCGCCCTTGACATCCTGTTTTACATCCACATTTGATGAGTTCAATTACTGCCTTTGGGGCAGGAAGCGCAAGACATCTAACTGGAACGTACAGTCCTTTTTCCAGAGTCCATCCATTCTCTTCAAGAGGAGGAAGTTCTGGGCAGTTGGTCTGGTATGATTTATCTCGCATAGTCATGTAGTTGGCGCGGAGAATATGCGGCAACAATGTGGCACGAGTAGGAGGTAGCATCTCGCCCTCTAAGTTCTTTGACCGAAATAGTTCCCATCTTAAAGATGGCAAGGATATTGGACCCTTCAAACTATAGACATGACACACAAAATGCTCCAAACCCTTGACTTGAGCAGGAAGCTCATTGCTCTCAAGCTCTGCAGGAATGCAGCGTTCCCCGAGTTCTTTGAAACAGCTTATGGCTTGATCATCATCTTCAAGCTTGAGGTAGGCATCGATCCATCTCTTTTTGGGGATTCCAACAAATTTGCCTCCCCAGTCAGCACCAGAGAAGTTGTGGAGTCCAAGAAGGCCTTGGCATTTATGGCGGCCAATTACTTTTAATCGTTCAAGTACATCGATCTCTCGTGCCTTGGTGCCCATACCAGTTGCAAACCTCAGGCAAGTGGGAGCAGCAATGCGTCCGCAAGATACCAGGTCAAGCAGCAGCAGCAGTACATCTGTATCTGGAGACCAAACGCACAGTTTGCGCATGATACCATTAGACACAGAAGCGAGGACCTGATGAGGAATCAAGGTATCAGCCTCTTCATGTGTGTGCTTCCTCAAAATCATGTCCCTTGATAACAGTATCGTACACAACGACCAGCAGGAAAGAGCTCTCCCTTGGGAAGTATTCAAGCAGTCCCTGGCCAAGCATGCATGTGAGCTTTTTCTTTGTTGATGATGCAGATAGGAGTTCCTTTATGGACATAGTTAGTTTCATCTCTGGGTGGATTTCATATTCTACAGAAGAAGCTGCTCTCTTCCGCCGAGTTTTATTTTTTAATGACTGGTCAATGTATCTATCAAACACAACTCGACCCTCATCATAGTTAGCCATCATCTTTTCAATACGTTTGTTGAATGCATCCTGAAGATCTGACAGCTTCAGCATGGATGGTGTCTTTTTCATCCCCTGAAGCACACCCATCGCATCAACTATTAGAATATTGATTGATGAATCTGGCTCGTGTAGGAGCTCTGGCTGTAGTGCATCATCTTGGGGCTCTGTTTTGGCGTCTTCAACAGCATGCATGAAACTTGCTTTGTCTGTTGGGATGAATAGTGACCCATCAACAGCGCAGAGGGACCGAGGCATGGTAGACATTTCATATTCCCCTATTGTCTCCTCAAGTTTTGGTACTAAACTTGGTCTGCTGGCTTGAATGATAAGAAATCGCCCAAGCAATTCACGCTCTTCCCGCAACTTGATGACCTTATCCTCTACTCGTACTTTTACTTTTTCCATCCAGTTAGAGAAGGCCTTCAGTTTGAGTTTATTCATCTTGTCCCAGAGAGAGACACTGGATGTTGACATTAACCGCTGAGAAACGAACTCCTCAAAGCACTTCTGTCCCTTCTCTGTGAATTGCAGAATGTCTTGTTTTGCCTCATTTGACACAAGCGCTGACGATGCCAGACTCTTCAATGGTGTGTTTACTTTAAATGAATTGCCTTCACAGTGCAGCTCGATTTGCTGTCTAATCTTAAGAGCATTTGCTCTTGATCTCAGAGCAATCTCTCCTGAGAGCTGATAATGTTCTTTCCTCACAGAAGATCTGGAAACTTTGGGGAATCCATTGAGGTACTGATTCACTAGACGAGCCAGATGAGGTGTGGTAGTGACTAGTCGATCCAGAGCTGCTTCATCTCTATTGAGTCCAACCATGCCACCATGTCCCTTTAGCGTCTTTATCTCCTGATCAAGAGCCTGATCGGTGAAGAGACGGGTGAAGGGTATCTCCGATTTTGCCACAACAAAGGCACCAGACTTCAAGGCATCCCACGTCTCTGGGTCATCTTCTTCAAGCGCATTCATTTGTGCTAGGTGAACAGGCATAAGTCGAGCATAGTTAAGGAGATCACGGGCAAAGAAATACTTGATGATATTCTCTAAAGATACCAGGTAACCTTCCCAGTCACCTGAGCGACAACAGCTGATGAGGTGAAGAAGAATCTCCACTTGGCCAAGGTATTGTAACAGGAACTGAGCAAAGTCGCCAATGCCTTTGTCATCTTCACATGGCTTGATATTTCCTGCATACCATGACTGGATTTCTTCAAAGGTCTTTGCCATCTCTGGGTTGCGTTCGTGAAGTTTGTCCTTGAGAGCAATGCACTTGATTTGAACTTGACCTTTTTGGATTGTCGACAAGATGGCATCAAACTGCAACATCATAATTGCTAGACTGGTTGTGATATGGTACTCAATGCCTCGCTTATAAGCTTTGCCACCAAAAATCCCTCGGAGAGCAGCTGATGTGTATGCACCACTTTCAATCGCGCAGGTGTCAAGGCCACTTCCGTCAATCGTTTTACCAAGTGCATGCAGGGCAGCAAATGCAATGTGGAGGACACCAGCTCTTAGTATCCAGTTGGTGTTGCCAGTTGACTGCTGTATTTTCAGTGCACGAGCATAAAGGTCCAGATCAAGCGTTATTAGTGTCCGTCTCTGAGGACCAACAACGATGGCCGAGATACCCTGTGTTAACTGCAGGGCAGTATAGAGGGTCCCATAATCTGTTGGTGAGGTCTTGAACAATGGAGCAATCACCTCTGTGTTAGTTCGCACATGGTCATGGCTGTCAGAGGACTGTGATATCAGCAGGGACTTAGTTGCAGCCCAAGTTGGCATCACATCTTCCTTTGCCAATTTCTCTGGTTTACGCATTTGTCCTCTGACTGACAAAACTGAACCAGATTGACCCCTGTCCCTCAAAGCTTCAGACTCTTCATTGTCCTGTGTGTCTACCTGTGCTGTCTGAGGTTCAGCTAAGGTTTTCTCCCCATCGTCATCAGTTGCAAGGTAGTTGGCAAGTGCCCAGGTGTGAGTGAAGTCTGTGGAGAGAAGGTAATTACGCTTGCCAATCTTGTAGTCTTTGAATCTTAATGGAGTTGTCTTGATGATCGGATCTTGCTGCAGCTGCACTTCAAATTTAAGAGGAGCTTGTGGTGGCATCTTCTGCGGTATAACAAGTGGTTCATTCATAGGCTGTCCATCTACATCCTGCTGGTTGATTACAATGACTGTGCCATGGAATGTTCCCTGTCCTGTTGGCGTGTCCTCCAACAGATCGATGTTGTCTATAGCAAACCAGATGTTCTCATTTTTCTTGATAAAATCAGGGAGACAGAATCCGCCCGCATTCTTCATTCGTTGAAGAACACACTGGTCAACATTTTTTTCTAACTCAAGGATCTTCTTGTAGTCACTCCCGATGTAGACATCTGAGAGGGTCTGGACAAGGTTCTTGTCACGTACTCTTGAATGGATAGCAAGAGGCAGTCCAATTGAGAGAGGTGTTTGGACAGTTTCCCGGAAAGTTTTATCAGTCTTTGGTTCATGCTTCACCTGACGATCAGTGCGAGTATTCTGGACCAAAAACTGGCATGCAACATCGACTGTCTTGTCAACCTCTTCCTCCCGCACTCCATACACCTTGCTCACATGACTGCCGAAAAGGAGGTGGCTCAGAAAAAATTGTAGCAAAGAGGGATTGTCGAAGTTATCAAAGCTACCTGTGAATGACCAACCCCGCTTTGATATCATCTCTTCCCGTAGCAGGCTAGCAGCATTCACAAGGTTACTAACTATCTCACCATTATCCATCACTGAAAGCCTAAGGTCTACAGCTTTACTAACTGCTTCTGAAAGGACAAGATTTTCTGGCTCATTCCTTCGCACTGAGCTGACAAACTGAACACCTGGAAGCCGCCCAGTTATCAACCTTTTCAGATACTTGCGATAGTTTTTAGTCTCATTAACATCTACGTTATATCTATCTAAGATTGACAAGTAAGCGTCAGTCACCTCAGCCATGTTGAGCGTAACATCATCGTCTGTAAGAGTGTTTTGTATGGCGAGGACTAACTGTTCATCACATAATGAGCGAATAAGTGGCACATTACCAAGATCAGCTTTTGCAGATGTGCGCTGTGCTGACCTCAAGCATGACCTGTGGTAATACTTTTCGAGAGCTGAAGCATCACCGGGCTCCTCTAGATCGGCTACGCAAATTCTGACTGTGTCATCAGTGGTCAGCTGGTTCACTTCAATCAGAGTTATTCCCATTGCATCAGAAAGTACGCGGTGTAACGGCTCTGATCCACCCTCAGGGCAAAAAGCACAGGAAGAAAACATGCACACCTCCTCCTTTGGGAGTGACCTTGAACGTTTAGGTCGCACAAGTCCTGTTGCACTTGAAGGGCGACCAGGTCCTCGACTAGCACTGGGGTATGGAGATTCAGTTCGGGATCGCTTTCCCCGGAGTCGTTCAATCATTCCCTTGTTTACGATGGGTTTGCGGCACTCGCTGTGATAATAAACAGATTTGAGTTCCAGGTCATTCATGCCAGACAAGTGGTCAGTCAGGTGCTGAATATCACTTTGACCTAGGGACACTCTCTCCTGGCAGCACTTTAGAAGGTCCTTTAGGCTTTAGCATATTTGGATCATTTAGTAGATTCTTGCCAGGGGATGCCCCCTCTTTGCAAATCAAACACACTTTGATATCCTGTGACATCTTCCTTAGCACTTGCAGTTCACCATCATCCAGCACAAGAGTTTCAGTTGTGAGCAATCTGTTAGTGAGCCTTGAATCTTCTCCATATCTACATCATGCACATATCTGAAAAAAGATGGAACGTTTGTCAATGAATTACAAACTTAAGAGCAATGACGTTTAGTTTGAGGGGGAGTCAAAAAGGACCTAACACCTAGAAAGTGACCTAGATGTGGTTCGATTGCTTTCAAAGTGTGATAAATAAACTCGGCACACTGAGAAACCTGTAAAACAAAACTAACATTATGAAAATTGTTCATCAATTCAGCGGCATAGGCGCACTGACGATTTTGGGGGGTCCCAAAGGGAAAATGACCCCCCAAGGGTAGTGGAGGGTAGGGAAAATTTGAGCCCCTTCGGATTCTGACAGTCTGGTCTCTACAGAAGCTGAAAAAGCAAAAAAATCAATTTTAGCACCTAAATCCTACGGGAGCAGTTTCTCGTACATAGCGTACCGCACTATAATGACAAAAGTGTCCCGAAGTTTTCCGTTTCGGGCACTGTTAACGGGTCTTGGAGCTCCAACATTATCAGGGATACTGGCTGTTCCTGTGTGATCGTCTCTGAATACTTACTACCTGATGTACGTAGATGTTGAGAGTTGTCCAAAGGCCTCCCTTGCTGACTGCCTAGGACGAGTGGACAAGTTTCCCGTGGTGAGGTGCCACTTACGCTGTCCCTACTTCACCGGTTGGACTGAGGTGGTACGAGCTCCTATGAAGTTTGTTGGGGCCCTCATCGGAAACGTCCCTGGGGTAAGGGATCCCCATGACCCTGACTCTTCTCAATCTCCATCTGATTCTTCCAGAGCATCCTCATCTTCAAAGTTGCCGCGAGGGACTTCTACTCCTCGTGTTCCGACGTCCCCTGCAGCCATCCAGGTACACGCCGTTACCACCCGTGCTGGTAGGTTGAAGAGGCTTCATCCGCCCGTCCTGCCGGAACTTCAACCTCTCTCAGTTACCCCTCAGGAGTTTGCTCAGCTTCAAGCCTCATGTGCCTCCTTAGCAGCAATACGGCAGACATCCTCATCTGGACACGTCGACAAAGCAAGACACGAGTCCTCCTTCCAGTACCTTATCTCAACGGGCTTCTCTACAGGAAGTGCCTCACCTCCCCGCTTTCCAATAAGGTAGGCCAACATTATCTAGTTTTGCCATGGGTTTCCCGTCAAATCATCCTCTCCGCGGCCCATGAGAGTCCCTTGGCCGGACATTTCTCTCGTCATAAGATGGAGATGAAGATCTTTCAACATTTCTTCTGGCCAGGTATAGGAGACATCCATACTTACTATCGTTCCTGTGATAAGTGCCAACGGATGTCGGGGAGAAGTCTTGTACGTCCTGTCTCCCTCCAACCCTTTCCTGTCGTTACAGAACCACTTCCCCGAGTCACCATCGACCTCGTTGGACCCTTGTCTCCACCAGCTACGGAAGGACCTCTTGTCAGCCCCGTTCCCGTAGTGGAGGAGCCAGCACCTGACGCCAGCTCCACTGAACTTCCCATCGATGAGCCACTTCTGGACAACCGGGATGTATTCTCTACCCCGCCTGGTTGTACTTCATTGATTCAGCAGGACGATGGGTCTTGGGTCTACCGGCCTACAGGTACCGGGTCGTCTAAATGGCCGGGAAGGATAATGTGGGGCCCGATTTATTGAGTAGACTTCCTGCATAAGTCACTCCTCCCGTGTTTCCTCGTCATTTCCACCCCTGTTTTTAGTTTATTGGCTTATGTTCTTTTCTTCCTCATTTGGTAGGTGTTTGTTGAATCTACCTGGAGTAGACTCTTGTATGGTGGCCTGTGTGAGGGCAACTATCAACTTAGCTTGCGAACGACCGAGGCACTCCTGCCGCCAGCCCGCATCTTGCCGTTCGAAGCCGTTCAACTACCGAGGCGCAGCGAACCACCTGCAACACTCCCGCTGCTCGTTCGCCTGACACCGTTCGACGCCTCGGTCGACTGAACCACCGAGGCTTCTCAACCCGCTGTGGGAGGCGACTTGGTGGGCGCCAGCGCCTTCCTCGTCAGACAGTAGCCGGGCCTCGTTCTGAACACTTGATTCTACTCCGGCAACCAGCCCTGCTCTCACTCGGGTTAACTCAGATACCGTGGGCTCGTTCTGGGTGCCTTACCTCTCTCCTCTCCACGCCTTGGACTTCCGTTACTGCCGTGAACCTGAAGCCCCTTCTCCTCCTGTGCCTCCCTCGTCTACCACGTCTACACCACTTCAAGGACGAAGCTATGCTGCCTCGTCATTGCCGCTCAGAGGACGAGACGCCCAGAAGAGGAAGAAGCCGTGCATAGGGTCATTGCTGAAGCCTTCGTGTTGGAGACTTCAGTTTTTTGAGTCTGTTTTGGGGTTTCTACTATATTTAAAGTAAACTGGTGTCTAATCATTTATCATTTTATTGTTATCACTTCCGATTACAGCATCCAACTCTGGAACCTTGACAAAGCCTCTTATCGCCTTATAACCTTTTTCCTGTCATTTATAAGGCCACTAGCAGGCTTCACTTATAGTTTGTGGAACTCTTCATCATGGCTCCATTTAACGCCGTAGAGTTTACAGGTAACCCCGACATAGCGGAATTCAAAGCTGCTAAAAATCTAAAGACGAAAGATAAATTAAGAACTCTCATCCTTGCCCATTTTTGGGATACCGAAACCGTCAAATTCCCTATTCCTGAAGCCTCCAACCCTGATCCTCAGCTCATGTTAAAGATTAAAGATAGAAATGCAAGCTAAGCTACTTGAGTTGGAACATGCAGAAAGAGGAAGAATTAGGGAACAGGAGGAAATAGAAAGAATTAGGGAACAGGAGGAAAGAGAAAGAGAAGGAAGTAGGGAACATGAGATGCAACTCAAACAGTTAGAACTTAAAAATGAGGGTAAGGCGAGGACACATGCCAACCAATTACAACAGCTCACTTCAAAACCACCTGAAGAGACTCAAATTCCCCGTAAAACTGATCTGTTAAAGTATGTCAAACTGATTCCCTCTTTCCATGATGAAGATCCTGAAGCTTTCTTTAGAGAATTTGAGTCAACAGCTAATCACTTTGAAATTCTTCCAGCAGATTGGATATGGCTTATCAAACCTAAGCTGTCTGAAAAGGCTCTAACAGTCTGTAATAACACTGAAGACAATACCAACTATAGAACAGTTAAGGCCATTTTAGCAGCTTATTCCATCACTTAAGAGGGTTACCGCCAGGTTTTTCGTAAACTTGGTAAACTACAATATCAAACTTACACAGAGTTCGCCTCTGACAAAATTCACGCATTAAAGCGCTGGTTAAAGTCAGCCGCGGTAAGTACCTTTGACGACCTGTTCAACTTGATCGCTATTGAAGAATTCCTTCGGAGAGTTCCACACTCTATCAAGGTTCAAATCATCGACAGGGAGGAGACAAATTTAATCAAGGCAGCTAAGTTGGCTGACAATTAATTATGCTCTAATTCACAAGTCGCTAACCAGGGAGAGAAAG